>NC_058419.1:26374893-26498419 GCF_002201575.2 Neomonachus schauinslandi | reverse complement strand
TTTATTTATTTGAGAGAGAGAGTGAGAGAGAGAGAGAACACAAGAGGGGGAGCGGGAGAGGGAGAAGCAGACTCCCTGCTGAGCAGGGAGCCCGATGCGGGACTCGATCCAGGGACTCCAGGATCATGACCTGAGCCGAAGGCAGTCGCTTAACCAACTGAGCCACCCAGGCGCCCTAGAAGTGTGCTTTTGTCCTTGTTGTACAGAGGTGTGGGATGTCCTCTTGAGTGAAGGTGTTGCCATATGTTAATATTGGGTTATCGTTGGAACAACTTTGCTGTGGGAATAAAGTGTCTTCCCAGGTCTTTGCTATTCATTTTAATGTGTAAACATGTCAACTGCTGAGTCTTCTTGGAAAAATCCCACCAGCCACTTCTGAAAAGAAAAAGGGGAGCTTTCATGTGGGGGAAGAGATTACTCTTGTCCTACCCCTGTGAATTTCTTATTCTGCATAGTTGATGTCACAATTTTTATTTCACTGTGCCTTTTAGTCTTCTTCTTGGGTTTGACTAACAAGACACCCTTTAGGACTCACCCTGGAGAACCTGTGGATCAATTTATACGCTGTGTCAGAAACACTGAGATAGGCAACACAACATACAGTAAAAATTCAAATGTGTGTGAAAAGAGTTAACCTAAGGTTCAACTCGAGGGTTACAGAATTCTTTAGTAAATGATCTGTAAATAAACATTTGGATGTGCTAGAGAGATTCTAAGCTGAATCCTTTTGTGTCCTTCATGCACTGTGAATATGTAACCCACATTTGATCTGGTTTAATAATTTGCATTTTTCATATTGCATTCTTCTGAGATCAGGTATAATAATGCTGAGAGATCACCTATCTATGTCATTTTTTTGTAGGCCTCAACCACCCATTCTCCAGTTATAAACCGAAGTTATAAACATCAGTGCTATTAACCATGTTTTTCTGGTTCTCCTTAGGTACATGGTGGGATTTCACTTCCAGGCCTCTTTGAGGTTGGGTGGGGCCTGTGATGTGTGAGTAGTTGCTACAGACTGAATGCTTCTGTGCCCTCAAAATTCATATACTGAAGCCCATGTGATAGTATTTGGAGGTGGGGTCTTTGGGAGGTAATTAGGTCATGAAGGTAGAGTGCTCAGGAATGGGAGTGCCCTTATAGGAAGAGACACAAAAAAATAATAAAGAGTGAAGTAAAGAATAACCAAAGTAGCCCCAGCAGCAGCAGAAGGGGGTGGGGAGGGGAAAGGGAGGGGGAAGGGGAGGAAGAAAATAAGAGAGATGCTCTCTCTGCCATGTAAGGATACAGGAGATACCCATGTGTAAACCAGGAAGAGGGCTCTCACCAGCAACCAATTTGGCTAGCACCTTGATTTTGGACTTCCCAGTGAGAAATAAATTTCTGTTAAGACACACAGTCTATGGTATTTTGTTATAGCAGTCCAAGCTGATAAGACAGTAGTAGTGATATGTCACTTTTAAACCAGAGAACTTAGTTACCAATGGTAGACTCTCTGGAGCATTCTTTTTCCTTCAAGCTGGGTCCATGAGTGATCATAATGAGCAGAGACCCCTGCCAACTCATGGCGGACATGAAGCGTGGAAGAGATATAAATATTTGTTATTTTAAGCCCCTGAGATTTAAGGATTGTTACTCCAGCAGATCCTAGCCCATCCTGATTGATACACCCTGGTGTAGCATGGGCCTCGCCTTCCATACAGAGGAGAAATCAGGGATGTTTGACTTTTTTTTTTTTAAAGATTTTTATTTATTTATTGAGAGAGAATGATAGAGAGAGAGCATGAGAGGCTGGAGGGTCAGAGGGAGAAGCAGACTCCCTGCTGAGCAGGGAGCCCGATGTGGGACTCGATCCTAGGACTCCAGGATCATGACCTGAGCCAAAGGCAGTTGGTTAAGCGTTTGACTTTTTTTTTTTTTAAAAAGATTGAAATCAGGGATGTTAATCTTAAAGTCTGTCATGCTAGAGGAGCCATCTGACCATCTGTAGTATCCCTCTAAGACTATTTGGTGGCTTTACCTAATAATCAACCTGGGAAGGACTTGTGCCCCCTCAGCCCTGTGACAACTGGAATCCTAGAAGGTAATCTGGAAGCTGATACCATTTCTTTCCAGAAACCCTCCAATCTTGTGTCTTCCAGACTGGAGATACACAGAACTACAATGCAGATTTTGGGAAAAAACAAAAATTTGAGGCTATCAAGAGTCATGAATTCCTCAGTGACTATTCTACTAACAGACCCTGGACCCTTGAGCAAGGGGTGGCCACCTGACCCAAAGTGGGCTAATCAGAATCATTCCCAAGAATTTTCATACTAATACCAGACACAGCTGTAAAGATATAAGCCCCGATCTGTTTAGAGCCTTCTTCCCTGCCTCATGTAGAAAATCTGACAGGAGGAGGTAGAAAAGGAAACATTCCAAGAGAAGCAGCAATGAGAAATAGAGAAAGGGAGATCTAGAGATAGTGAGAGCAAGCTAATGGTATTTGCATTCCTTCACCCAGTCATCACTGCAGCCAGTTCCTTCTCTGCTGTTGATACATTCCTGGTTCTTGGGTCAGTAAAGGTGCTCTTCCACCCCCACTGCTTATTCAGCTTAAACTAGTTGTCGTTGAGCCACTTACAAATAAGTAAGTCTTGATTAGTAAAGTGGTTTAAACAACTCTTTTTCTTCTTATCTTAATGTGATTTCCCAGCCCTTTTATATCATGACACAAATGGAAAATGATAACATCTGTATGACACCTGGGGGAAAATAGAGGGTATGTGTATGAGACTTACTGACAACATCCATTACTTTTTCATGTCATATAATTATAAGAAAAATAAATACAAAATGTTAAAGAAGATATTAAACGTGGGGCACCTGGGTGGCTCAGTTGGTTAAGTGTCTGCCTTTGGCTCAGGTCATGATCCCAGGGTTCTGGGATCAAGTCTGGCGTCTGGCTCCCTGCTCCGTGGGGAGCCTGCTTCTCCCTCTCCCTCTGCCTCTCCCCCTGCTTGTGATCTCTCTCTCTCTCTGTCAAATAAAATCTTAAAAAAGAAATTAAACATGTGTGTCAAACATACATAAAATATTTTCAAAAATGTTTCATGAAAAACATAAGCTTCCTTCAATATAACTTTTTTTTTTTAGAGAGAGAGGTGCAGAGGGAGAATCTTTTTTTTTTTTTTAAAGATTTTATTTATTTATTTGCGAGAGAGAACGAGAGACAGCACGAGAGGGAGGAGGGTCAGAGGGAGAAGCAGACTCCCTGCTGAGCAGGGAGCCTGATGCGGGACTTGATCCAGGGACTCCAGGATCATGACCTGAGCAGAAGGCAGTCACTTAACCAACTGAGCCACCCAGGTGCCCCCAGAGGGAGAATCTTAAGCGGGCTCCACGCCCAGCGTGTGAACCAGATGTAGGGCTCCATCTCACAACCCTGACCTGAGCCAAAATCAAGAGTTGGATGCTTAACCGACTGAGCCACCCAGGCACGCCCCCTTCAATATAACTTTTTATATCAGGTGTTGTGCTTGAAGTGATTATACACATTCCCTATCAGGATTTTGGTGGTAACTCTTTGAATTCTTCATGGTCTTCTTTGATAAGAAACTTTGTTCCCACAAGTAGACAGTAAAGACGATTTAAACCTGGGGGCACCCTGCTGGTTCAGTCAGTAGACCATGTGATTCTAAATCTCAGGGTTGAGCCCCACATTGGGTGTAGAGTTTACTTTAAAAAATTGTTTTTTAAAAAAAGACAATTTAAGCCTTGCTTTATAATCATTCCAAAATTTGCAAGAGTTGAAGTATATTTAAAGAGTCATCTTCCCTTATTGATAAATACTATGATGGAATATCTTTTGATGACACAAACGGATTTCAAATCCAGTCGAACTTTTTTATGTCAAGCACAGGATTTTGAAATCATGATGATGCTACAATTTGCAGAACACACGTGTAGTCACCACATGGCTAAGTTGGGTGCAACTGAAAGGGCACAGCAAACAGATGCTAAGTGTGTGACGTGTGAAGGCGTGAATTTGAGTCTGTTCCTTGGAGCTGCACCCCATACCCCAGCAGTTCCCCTCCTCACTCTCTCCCCTTGTCTCCCCCAAATTGATGTCCTGGTGGTGGAACACCTCCTTGGTCTGCTCAGCATGAAGCAATGGACAGCGAGTGCGAAGACTGTAGGGCAGATTCCAGATTCGTATCTACGGGGTCTGTCTTTTGAAAAACAAAAACAAAAACCCACCTCAGCCTCCAGCAGCTGGTGATGACTGGCCTGGGAGCTCTGGCTTCCCTAAGCCCTACCTGATTGCCCCAAACACTGAAAAGATCAATAATCCTTGCCCACTTCTAATCCACTGACCGCACTTCAGTGTGTCAGGGCCCATGGGTTGGAAAGCTCTGCTTTATCTATGAAATCTTTCACTAGAATTCCACAAGGAGATGGCAGGAAACCTCGCCATTTTAGGCCTTCAGAAGAGGGATGTCTCACTGGCACTCTTGCTTGTTGTCTCTCAACCTCCCTCTCTCAAGTCCCCCCAGTATTTGTTCTGCAGCCCCTCTTGCATTTCCACCCTCTTCTTTGGGAAACTACACTCATGTCCTCAAGAGAAAGACTTGCAGAGTGTTTTGGTTTCTTCATCTGAGTGCAGATGGAGGCTTGCCGCTATCCAGGTCGGCCAGGCTTTGAGGCTGAGGCCTATGGGTGGCGTGACCTGCCCACAGCTGAGTACAACAGTCCTTCTGTTACTACTCCCAATACCTGGAGAAGCTTCTGTGCCAGCGCATGCCTCAACCACCATGGCACCCAGGATGGGGTTAGACTGCTGGACTCCTAGCAATGCTGTGTTTTAGCAACAGGGACAACAGCTGAAGAAAACATTTCCTAGGTGGACTGAGCGGGCTTCCAGCTTTCTTTCCTCAAGGCGACAGAAGCCAGTACTGACCCTTTGAAATGACTATGCACCCCTGAGATTCATAGGACCCTTGCAAGAGGAGGCATCCTAGAGAGTGAAGAAGCATATTCTAATGATGGGTAAACTGAGGGACTAGGGATCATTTAATTAGAAAACTAATAGAAATGTAACTGTTTTACTTCAAGCTAGAGAAGTGGTATATATGTTTTTGTACACTTTAAATGTGTTCTTTGCTGGGCGCCTGGGTGGCTCAGATGGTTGAGCTTCTGCCTCCGGCTTGGGTCATGATCCCAGGGTCGTGGGATCGAGTCCTGCATCGGGCTCCCTGCTCGGTGGGGAGCCTGCTTCTCCCTCTGCCTCTCTCTCTCTGTCTTTTATGAATAAATAAATAAAATCTTTTAAAAAAATGTGTTCTTTGCCAAAACATAATTGCCTTAAGCTATTATTGGCTCCTAGCACAACTGGTCTTAAGAGAGATGTGATGGCACATTAAAGTAGTGAAACAAACGGGGCTGCCCTCTTTGTTAATCTCCCCGGTTGTGAACTTGAAATCTCATCGCAAACCTCACTTTCTTTAGGCAACTAATCCCTGCTCTGTCAGCTTTTTCAATCCTGGGCGCCCTTGGAAAAGTAGAGCTAAACTTCTGAGTTTTTCTCCTATTTGTTAGTGTGTTCAAATTTATAGGATTTAATCCACCAGTTGATCACTCAATTTATTGAAGTGCTCCTTCCATGGTCTGGCCTGTCTGGGGAACATGAGGAAAAGAGCCAAGTACAAAGGAATGTTGGAACCAGAGTCAAGGTCCTAGGAGTTGCCTTCTTTTCTTCTCCCTGGAATTATAAATACCACTTAGGTCATGAAACGGGTACCTGGGTGAACAGCCAAGTCACTGTCTGCCCTCAGCTGGGCTGGAATATCAGCTCACCAATCTTGCTATTCATTTCTTGTTACGTCACATGCTTCCTCCTCTATGCTCTCCCTCAGCAATTTAACCTCCTCCCACCATAGTACTTACCCCCCTACTTGCTTCTGTGTCTTTGCCACTGCACTAAAAACTCAGTGAGGTCAGGTCCTATGTCTGCCTTGTTTTTCACTGTACTTCCATCACCTAGCATAGGGTCTGCCTGGTATAGAGTCAACATTCAATAAATATATGTTGCATAAATTGAACCAAACTCTATTTGCTTTGGTAACCTGAGCAAATGTGTTCCTTTCTTGAATCCTCAGTTTTCCTATCTGTAAAATGAGGGCTGTGGGCTTCTCTACAAGGTCCTTTTCAGTTCTGACATTTTATGGTTTACTTTCCACAAATCTCAATCTCACTCTCAGTAACATTCCTCACTGATGACTTCACCTTCCATTTTGATAATACCAGAATTGTCCAAAGTGAGATCTTGCAACATATCCTATTCATTTCAGAATTATTTTGTGTAAACGCCTTTTCTCCCTTTTATTACGTCTTGCTTCAGAGAAGGTAACTTTCTCCTCCCATCCAAACTCCACTCCTCCATACACTCTACCCCACCCTGCTGTTCTCCTCTGGGATCTTACTTTCATCTGTTCATTCAACAAACACTTGTTGAACATCTACTATGAACCAGACACCATGCTAGTCACTGAGGATAGAACTGAAAGCATCTAATCTCTACTTTCAAAGAGCTTAAACTCTTCCTCTACCATATCTCTGTAGATGCTCTCAAATCTTTATCTTCAGCCTGGATACTTTTCCAAAGCTTCAAACTCTGATATTCCAAGTTTCTTGTGGGCCTCTCCATATGGATGTCCTACCAACCTCTTGTATCGTAGGTAACATATCCCAAAGTAAACTCTTCTCCCCCAAACTGTTTTCTCTTCTTTTTTCTTCTTCTTGTTGATAGTCTTATCATAGTTAGTTTTTCTATCACGGTCTGAGCCAGCAGATTTGAAGCCTGAATTATAGCTGCCTTCTATCTTTTTGCTATCTGTGATAGGCAAATAATGGCTCCCCACAAGATATCTACATCCAAATCCCTATAACCTGTGGGTGTTACCTTGTATGGCAAAGGGACTTTGCAGATGTGATTAAGAATATTGAAATAGAAAAAAAGAATATTGAAATAGGATAACTCAACACCAAGAAAAAATCCATTAAAAATGGGCAGAAAGAAAAAAATGGGCAGAAGACATGAACAGACATTTTTCCAAAGAAGACATACAGATGGTCAACAGACACATGAAAAGACACTCAACACCACTAATTATCAGGGAAATAAATGCAAATCAAAACCACAATGAGATAGCACCTCATACCTGTCAGAGTGATTAAAATAAAAAACACGAGACATAACAAGTGTTGGTGAGGATGTAGAGAAAAGGGAACACTTTGCACTGTTGGTGGGAATGCAAACTGGTGCAGCCACTGCGGAAAACAGTATGGAGGTTTCTCAAAAAGTTGAAAATAGAGCTACCCGATGACCCAGCAATTGTACTACTAGGTATATACCCCAAAGATAAATAATGGTATAGATACACAATGGAATATTAGACATAAAAAAGAATGAAATCTATTTGCAACAACATGGATGAATCTAGAAGGTATAATGCCAAGTGAAGTAAGTCAGTCAGGGAAAGACAAATACTGTATGATTTTGCTCATATGTGGAATTTAAGAAACAAAACAAATGAACAAAGGAAAAAAGAAACAAAAAACAGACCAATATAGAGAACAAACTGGTGGTTGCCAGAGGGGAAGAGGGTGACAGAATGGGTGAAATAGGTAAAGGGGATTAAGTACATTTATTGTGATGAGCACTGAGTAATGTATAGAATTATTGAATCATTATATTGTACATCTGAAACTAATATAACACTGTATGTTAATTTTAGTTGAATAAAAAAATAACTTAAAAAGGAAAAAAATTCCTTCCCCAATGAGCAGCCTATTTTTTTGAACTTTGATCAAGTTTTTTTTTTTTTAAGATTTTATTTATTTGACAGAGAGAGACACAGCGAGAGAGGGAACACAAGCAGGTGGAGTGGGAGAGGGAGAAGCAGGCTTCCCGCTGAGCAGGGAGCCTGATGCGGGGCTTGATCCCAGGACCCTGGGATCATGACCTGAGCAGAAGGCAGACACTCAGCGACTGAGCCACCCAGGTGCCCATTGATCAAGTTTTGATTGAATATATATATCTTAAAGATTTTCTTTATTTGACAGAGAGAGAGAGAGAGCACAAGCAGGGAGAGTAGCAGGCAGAGGGAGAGGGAGAAGCAGGCTCCCTGCTCAGCAGGGAGCCCGATATGGGGCTCAATCCCAGTACCCTGGGATCATGACCTGAGCCGAAGGCAGACGCTTAACTGACTGAGCCCCGAATATATATATATATATATTTATATTTGAATATCTTCAAGTATAGGTAGTGAATGTGTTTTATAAGTGATTTTTGAAAGAATCTTATTTTTAGAATTTTTAAAAAAGTTTATTTAAGTAATCTCTACAATCAAAGTGGGGCTCAAACTCATGACCCTGAGATCAAGAGTCACATGCTCTTCCAACTGAGCTAACCAGGTGCCCCCAAATAACCTTATTCTTTAAAAATATTAATCAAGCCTGATATTTTAAAAAAAAGTATTGATATTCTTTTTTATTCCATGAAGGGATGGAGCCCTTGGATGACTGTGTCTGTAACATGAGTAAGTTGTTAGCTGTCCTCACAAGAAAGTTGAGAGAATTAGCAATCAAATGTTTATGAACTTTGTTTCTTGATTGGAAAAAAAAAGGAATCTTGAAATAGGAAGATTATCCTCGATTATGTGGGTGAGTCTGATATAATCATAAGTGTCCTTAAGAGAGAGGATGAAGGAGATTTGACATGGGAGAGGAGAAGGCATCGTGACTGTGGAGGCAGAGATTGGGGTGATACAGCCACAAGGCAAGGAAGGCCAGCAGCCACCAGAAGTTGAAAGAGACAAGGAACAGAGTCTCCTCTGGAATCTCCGGAAAGATCCAGCCCTGCCAATACCTTGATTTTTGTCCCATAAGATTCATTTCAGACTTCTGGCCTCCAGAACTGTAAGAGACTCAATTGCTGTTGTTTTCAGCCACTAAAACTGTTTGTTACAGACACCACGAGAAATGAATACCCCGTCCCAGCTCATATCAGCTGCTAAGTTCTCTCCAGTTTCCCTCCACCTGTCTCCCAAATTCATTCTTCCCATGCCTCCTCCACCACCATTGCCCTCGTTCCCATTCCCATTACCTTTACCCCATGTTCCTGAAGAAGGTTTCTAGTGAGTCTCCATTTCTTCAGTCTTGCCTCCTCCAATTCATCTACCGGAGTGACTGTTCTAAAAACACAGTGTGGATCCTCACTGGTATTTAAGACCTTCCACAGTCTGGCCATAAGCCTCTGCCTGAGCACATCCAGAGCTGAGGAGCTTCCTGGTTTGTGATGTTTGACTTAGGATTACAGTTATTAGATGACTCAGGTTGTTTGAAAATTATTCCTATAACTTCGATTAGGCTTTTGTCGACCCATCATGCTGTTTCTGGTTCCTAGCCTCTACCTCTGTCCTCTCTAAGCAGTTAACTTGGCTAGGCTGAACTACATTCCCCAGAATTTCCTTTCCTGTCTATTTCCCATTAGGGTGAGCCACAGGAGAGATTCTTGTGTGAGATTTGAAAGGTGGAAATGAAGCAGCAGCCATTTTGTAGCTCATACATGTTGCTGATCTGTTGGCTCACTTCATTCCTATGAGGCAATGGCTGCGCCTGCAATGACTCCACCTGCTCCTGGATCTCTCTTCAGCTTCTCCAAGTCCCAGGACAGGTGTGTGTGGCTAGCAGGACACCTATATTACCAACGTCAGAGGCAACAGGAACTAACATGAGTTTTGGTCTTATCCTTGTGGGCTCCAGCTTGTGCTTGTGGGTTTCAGAATATCTTTGTTCTGCACCATATGCTCATCTTCCCTTGCCAACAGCCTGCCCTGTGGACTTCAAGCTATAATATCAGACACAAAGACAACAGCCTTATGGAGACCCCAAGACTACTTTACCAGCTCCCACAAGTCTTTTTTTTTTTTTTAAGTAGGCCCCATGGCCAACATTGAACCCAATGCAGGGTGAACTCATGACCCTGAGATCAACACTTGAGCCGAGACCAAGAGTCAGACTTTTAACTGACTGAGCCACCCAGGCGACCCCCACCCCCAGCTCCCACAATTCTACACAGGCACAACTCAGAGATATTGCAGGCTCAGTTCCAGACCACTGAAAAAGCAAATTATCACAGTAAAGAGAGTCAACTTAATTTTTTGGTTTCCCAATGTATATAAAAGTTATGTTTATACTATACTGTAATCTGTTAAATGTGCAATAGCATTATGTCTCAGAAAACAATGTACATACCTTAATTAATTAATTAAATTTTAAAAGGATTTTATTTATTTGAGAGAGAGAGAGTGAGAGAGAGAGTGTACGAGAGAGGGTAGGGTCAGAGGGAGAAGCAGACGCCCCACTGAGCAGGGAGTCCAATGCAGGACTTGGTCCTGGGACTCCAGGATCATGACCTGAGCCGAAGGCAGTCACTTAACCAACTGAGCCACCCAGGCGCCCGTACATACCTTAATTTAAAAATATTTGATTGCTAGAAAATGCTAACCATCATCTGAGCTTTTTGTAAGTCACCACAATAAATAAAATAATAATGAAAAACTTTGAAATATTGCAAGAATTACCAAAATGTGACACAGAGACACGAAGTGAGCAAATGCTGTTGGAAAAATGGCACCAATAGATTGCTCCATGCAGGGTTACCACAACCTTTTAATCTGTAAAAGAAAAACAATAGCTGCAAAGCACAATAAAGTGAAGCACAATAAGATGAGGTGTGCCTGTAATGTCAAATCTCTGTAACAAATCCATATAACATATATATAGAAGTTCCTAGAAGTTAATGCCACTCCTAGTGGCTCTGCTTCTTGAATTAAACCCTGACTCATGCACTCCCCCAGTTGGGACCATTTACTAAGGGATCATCCAATCCCTTAGCTACAACCTCAGCTCTGTCCCAGGCTCTAAGAATCTACCCTGACCACAGGCCAGAGGGAAGTCAGTGGTTGTAGTCAGTACTCTGAGACTCTTCCTCAGGTCACTTTTGCTGCTGAGTCAGCCCTGAGCTCCAGTTCTTGGGTCACCCATCCACCCTTGTGTTTAAGGAGGTGGGGGCTAGTGATTGGCAGTACAAGAGGATCATAAGAAGTGCAGGGGAAGCAGATGCTGGGTGGACAAAGGTGAGATGTTCACCACATGCTTGCCAGGTTAGCTGGTCCCCGGTATCTTCTGCTCAATCCAGAAGTTCACTTTTCCGCAGTTATTTTTATCCCATCACGGGAGGCAGTGCTGTTCTGTGGACAGTGTTTGCCACATTCTCAGGGTATGGATTACTCAATTTCTCTTCTATACAACAAGTCAATTTCTCTTATATACAACATTCCTTTCAAGAATTTAAAACAAGCCTTAAACTCTACTTGACCTCTTCCATCCCCTCTACCTTGGAGCTATCTCTTTTTCAGGCTAAACATACTTCTCAGTTCCCTCAGCTGTTCCATGGTTCACTGGAGTCATCCTTTTGAGGGCAGGAACTGTATCTTCAGGTCTGGCACAAAATAGGTATGTAGTGGGGCGCCTGGGTGGCTCAGTCGTTAAGTGTCTGCCTTCGGCTCAGGTCATAATCCCAGGGTCCTGGGATCGAGCCCCACATCGGGCTCCCTACTCAGCAGGGAGTCTGCTTCTCCCTCTCCCGCTCCCCCTGCTTGTGTTCCCTCTCTCCCTGTCTCTCTCTGTCAAATAAATAAAAAAAATTAAAAAAAATTAAAAAATAGGTATGTAGTAACTGACTCATTAACATGGTTTTATACTAATGATTCTCCTGGTCAGTCTCCTGGATGCAGTCAAATTGGGTTCAGTCATGCACACAAACTGGTGCAGAGAGTGGAGGGTGATTACTTCTTTGGCTGGGATGCATCATTTATCTGAATGCAGCCTAGTGAGCTCAGACCATATTTGGGAACATGGTTAGCAATTGCTCCATGATAACTGTTGGGCTCACTTCTACCCCAAGCCTCACAGACACCACAAAGTCTAGAAGCTTGCCTAACTGGGTCTTCTTGAAGCTGCTTTAGGGGGATGCATTGGCAGCAAACCAGTTGAGCCTGTGGAGAAAAAATTCCAAGCCCCCATTGGCATATCTGCACTGATATGCTACCTAGGAATGTTAATTATAGAGAAATAAGGAAAAATGAGCTAAAAAGAAGAGAATAAAGACCGATGTCCACTATCCAGAGGCAACTACTTTGGTACTTTGTTACTTAACACTTTGGGTACAAAATAGTTTATATCCTTCCAAGTTTACATTATGACTCTGCCGAATTTTCAACTTTTGGACTTTGGCCAAGTTTTGGTGGCACAAGCCAAGCTACTCATGCTGTTTGACAAAGTCCAAGTATGGGGAACGATCCTGAAAACAGGAGACTCCACAGCTGGCTCCTGCTATTCTCTTTCATTTTGTTTATAGCAATCTTTATAATTGTGGGAATATTTCTGGGATTTCATGATAAAGTGACTACTCACCTTAGTTACGCCTATCTAAGCAATCATAATGAAACTAATTCCACGAAGAATTAGTTTCTATAGAACAAAATAGCAAGACGGTCACGCTCTGTCTGGCACCTTTCTCTTTGCGTACTGTTTTTTAGTTTTAGCGAAAGCCAATAAGCAGAAATCAATAAAGGTCATGTTAATCATTACAAAGGAAAAATGAAAGAAGGCTATGGCTGTAATCCAGAAAATGATCTAAGATTTGGAAAAACAAAAATATCCTAACATATAAATAAAGTTCCTCCGAGGCTGTCAGGAGGAGATGCTTGCAACCTGATCCTGTGTCTGTGTCTCCTCATTCGCCGACGCCGTCCTTTCCTACGAGAGACCCACCCCGGCTGGAGCTGGACTCCGGCATTTTGGATTTTGGACTTTTGGACTTTGGCTGAGTTTTCAACTTTTCCTGGCCTCAATTTCCTCATCTGAAAAGCAGGTAATAATGCCAATCTAGCAGAGCTGTTCTGAAGATCTGATGAGATAATTTATGTAAAGCACCTAACCCATAGTTACTCTTAAAATCGTACCTATTAATTATTTTACTAGGTTATTCCAATTCCAAATAACTGTCTTAAAAAAATTTTTTTTTAAAGATTTTATTTACGGGGAGCCTGGGTGGCTCAGACGGTTAAGCGTCTGCCTTCGGCTCCGGTCATGGTCCCAGGTTCCTGGGATCGAGCCCCGCATTGGGCTCCCTGCTAAGCAAGGAGCCCAATGTGGAACTTGATCCCAGGACCCTGGGATCATGACTTGAGCCAAAGGCAGATGCTTAACCGACTGAGCCACCCAGGCACCCTCCAAATGACTGTCTTAACTGTCTTCTAATCTTCTTTGTGAAGATTTTCTTCCTTAGGAAAAAAAAAAAAGAATGGGAATATAGATGGAACAAAATTGGCTACGAGTTGATGATTATTGAGAATGTGGGTTCCTTGCCCTATTTTTTCTACCTCTGTATGTGTGTATGAATTTTCCATAATGAAGGGTTTTTCTAAGAGACAAAAAAGTAAAAAGCCATGAATTCAGCCATTGCCCCAAACTAAGTACAAACCCATTTCGTATAGTTTAGGAGCCAGCAGGAAGAAACCTTGCAAGTTGAAGCATGTGGGTAGGAACTAGGACCCATAGCTAAGGGTATTTTGAGATGTAGCAGTGTGGTCACGGGCATTAATTTTGGATTGCATAGTTTGTGGATATTGAGGTGACTTCCCTAGAAGTCATAACACCTATGACAAGCGGTTGAAGCAATATAGAGAACTGTGTAGAGAGGCTAATGTGGTGGTGACCTGACAGTATCTTTGAGTACTTGCCACGGAGACTGGTACTGCCTGCTTCCTTTCCATCCTGTGAACTTCTCCCTATCAGCTCTGAGGGCCATTGTTAACTTTTCAGAGATTTTGTGAGCCAGATGATGTCACAGTGGTAGCTTACAATAGGCCATGGTTGGAAGTATTTATTTGATGGGAATAAGTAAACACTACAAATCAGATTTTTGTTGTTGTTGTTGCTGTTCTGAAGGGCTGGTCGTTAAACATTTACCAGGGCACCACTGACCATACCATTCCAAGAAATTCTTTTTTTACTCAGATTAGCCAGAGTTGGATTCTGCTACCTCTCTCCTAGCTTCTCCATGTAAAACAATTAGTGAAAACGTATACCTTAAAGAGTGAGAACAGCTTATTACTGCTGCTGCTAAGTGCTAAACACAGCACGGGACTCTTTTAAAGTCAAGGACTCTACAGATACGGATAAAATACTTAATTTCCTCTTATGATTGTCAAATGGCTTTCTGGGGAATTCTAAGTGACAGGTACCAGCCTCATGGAAAGCAAAACTGCGACAGCCTCTTTCTGAACACCTCCAACTCAATATATTCTGTGGTCTGTAACAAGCCTCTGGTCTTTTTTTCCACATTCACTGAGATGGAGAGTACCATGAGCTGCAACTGACCTTTAGCACATTTCTCACAGTTAGTGGTTCATTGATTCCCACTGTCATTTCAGGTTTTCTCTCTGGTTCGGGAACCCAGTTTTCCTATTGCATTAAGGAGACCTGGGTTATACGAGTAACTGTCACTAACTCACTATGTCAACGTGGGCAACTCTCATCTCTTGAGATTGCAATCTATAAGTTCACGTGGGGCTCTGGCATTCTCTAACTATGCTTGTTGTTGCTAGAGAAATGGGACTACTACTGATTCCCTTTCCCAATCGGCTTTAATTACTCATCTTAAACAAGGTTTCGATTTAGGTAGTTTTTTTTTAGTGAGATGATTTCACTCCTGTTCTAAAGGTTCAAATAACATAGAGTCACATACAGTAAAATGTGACACCTCTTTATTCCTTCCCCATTCCCCCTTTCTCTTCCTAGAGGTAGCTATGGTTATTAGCTTGTGTGTTTCCATCTAGTTCTTTTAAAAATACACTTACATACATACATACATATATATATAGATATATATATATACATGTATGCAATTCACACACACACAAACACACACACACACATTCACACTTTTGTAAATGAAGTCATACTATGCATCTTGGTTTGTCATTTGCTTTCATGGACTGAATCTGAGGGGATTGAACCAGAAGAATACTGGAGACAAGGAATTTACCTCCAGCCCCTTGCTTCTCTCTCCAGGGCTGCCTGCAGTTTTGCTGTCTGATTTTGTTTTCCCCTCCAAATCCCAACCTCCTTCCCTTGCTAGCCCTACAAGCTAAGAACATTAGTCCTCCCCATTCAAGACTTGGGCAGGGGAAAAAGCCAATTGCCAATGATGTTAGGATGGAATTTCTGTTACCACAGGGTGTATATTGCAGGGTTTTTTCGTGCCATAATTTACTTAACAACGTCCCTATTGGGCACCCCTGTTTGTCTTCAGGATTTTACTTACATTGTGCAAAAACTATCCCCGTAAATATATCTTTTTAAAAAAAGATTTTACTTATTTATTTATTTGCCAGAGAGACACACAGGGAGAGAGGGAACACAAGCAGGGGGAGTGGGAGAGGGAGAAGCAGGCTTCCCGCTGAGCAGGGAGCCCGATGCAGGGCTCGATCCCAGGACCCTGGGATCATGACCTGAGCCACCCAGGTACCCCTCTGTAAATATATTTTATACGTGTGTGTGTCCATAAGTTAAATTCCTTGGAGTGGAATTACTGGGTCGAAAGGAATGCACGTTGAAAAATTTGAGAGACATTACCAATTGCATGTTAAAAGTTATACCACCAAGAGTATGTGAGTGCCTATTTTCTTACACATTGTTGTCAATTCTAGATATTCTCAATCTTTCTGTTTTTTGCTAACTGATGGACCAAGAAAAAAAATCTTATTTTAATCAGTGCTTCACTAATAACTAGTGAGGTGACAGTCATCTATTTTTCATCTTTTTAAAAAAGATTTTATTTATTTATTTTAAAGAGAGAGAAAGAGAGAGAGCAAGGAACACACAAGTCGGGGAGGGAGAGGGACAAGCAGACTCCGCACTGATGGCAGAGCCCAATGCAGGGCTTGATCCCACGACTCTGAGATCATGACCTGAGTCAAAATCAAGAGTCCGACACTCAACCAACTGAACCACCCAGGGGCCCCACATCTACTTTTCATCTTAAGAATTGCCTGGGGGCCCATGGTTGGCTCAGCTGGTAGAGCATGTGACTCTTGATCTCAAGGTTGTAAGTTCAAGCTCCACATTGGGTATAGAGATTACTTAATGAAGTAAAATAAAATCTTAAAACAAAAAAGAATTACCTGCAACATCAGTGAAATGGCAGAATAGGGAACTCCAAAAGTCCATCCCTCCACAAAAGCAATGAATAAACTGGCAAAAACTGTCAGGACAAATTTTTCAGAACTCTGGAAATTAATCAAATGCTTACAACAACAAGGGAAGTGCTTAATCAAGAAACTGTATCTATGAAACCAGTATTACACTCTTTATTAACTAACTAGAATTTAAATAAAATTTTGAAAAAGAAAAAAAAAACTGTATCTGAATCTCAGTAATAGAGCTTTGCAGCATTTAAACTTACCCTGGTACCGCTCCCCATTCCCAAGCTTGGCAGAGGCCTTGCAGACAACAGGCCACATTCCTGGTATAATCACCCAGTACTGAAGGGAATAGAATAGACTTTATTCTCAAAGAATTGTGGTTAATTTTTTTTTTTTAAAGAGGCGCCCAAATTGTGGTTAATTTTTTGACCTGTCTGATATCCCCCTGGAGGATTAGCTCAAAGGGTTTACCTTTATTTTACCTAATTTGGAACTGCCTCAGAGCTGAGGTGGGGCTGTTTGCTGAAAATATTGGAAAGACAAATGTTTTAGCTGCTGCTGCCTGGAGCAAGAGATAACAGTAGGGTAAACAATGGAAAACTGAAAAGCTTTGGAGGAGAGGCTGGAAAAGGAGTTGCTTTTGCGGAAAAGGGCTTTGAAAAGCTCCTATATATTTCTGGGAATCTAGAAAGTCACGTGTATGCCCAAGACAGGGCACATGCTCAGGAAAGTCTCGAGAAGGCCATAAACTCTCATGTATGGTTCACCTCCAGTCTCTGTGCAAGCAGGTAATGAAGGCTCAGGCAGACTTGTTAACTACGAAAGTGTTGATGGCATACCACAATACACACAGAGCCCCTTAACAAAGACTTAGTGATTGGGGGTTTTATTGTTGTTATTCCAGGCATTTAAGGAATTCTCTGTTAAATCACTAGCTGACCACTAAGTGTATGGAATGAGGAATTCAGTGGCCACCAGGAATATAAACCTTACAAAATTAGTTCAGAAAGGTCACTAAAGAAGAAACAACCCTTCTCAAACTCTTCAAAATATAAAACAGTAGGGAACACTTCCTAACTCCTTCAATGAAGCTAGTATTATTCTGATACCAAAGCCAGACAAAGACGCCCCAGAAAAGAAGAATACAGACCAATATCTTGTAGGAATATAGATACAAAAATCATCAAAAAAATATTAGCAAACTGAATCCTGTAGCATATTAAAAGGATTATACACCATGAACATGTAGGATTTATGCAAGAGATGCAAGGGTGGTTTTAACGTATAAAAATTATACAATGAAATACACCATATTGGAGAATATTCCTTAATTAATATTCTCATCTTAATAGAATGAAGGATAAAAACCCCACAAACTCATCTCAATTGATGCAGTAAAACCATTTGACAAAATCCAACATCCTTTCATGAGAAAAACACTCAGAAAACAAGGAATAAAAAGGACCTTTCTCAATATGATAAAAAGCATCAATGAGGGGTGCCTGGGTGGCTTAGTGGGTTGAGCATCTGCCTTCGGCTCAGGTCATGATCCCAGGGTCCTGGGATGGAGGCCAGAATCAGGATCCCTGCTGGGTGGAGAGCCTGCTTCTCCCTCTCCTGCTCCCCCTGCTTGTGCTCTCCCTCTCTCTCTCTCTCTGTCAAATAAATAAATAAAATCTTTTTAGAAAAAGCATCAGTGAAAAACCTATAGCTAACCTCATACTCAATAGTGAAAGACTGAAAACCTGCCCCCTAAGATCAGGCAGAAGACAAGGATTTGCTTTCTCCACTGCTATTCAATATTGTACTGGAAGCTCTAGCCAGAGCAATTAAGCAAGAAAAAAGTCATTCAAATTGGACAGGAATAAGTAAAACTATTTTTATTTGTAGATGACATGATCTTTTATGTGGTAACCTTGAAGAATCCATAAAATAATTGTTAGAACTAATAAATTTCAGCAAATTTCCAGAGTATAAGATCAACATACAAAAATTAACTTTACAGGGGCACCTGGGTGGCTCAGCTGGTTAAGCATCCCACTCTTGATTTCAGCCCAGGTCATGATCTCAGCTTTGTGAGATCGAGCCCTGAGTTAAACTCCATGCTGGGCATGGAACCCGCTTAAGATTCTCTCTTTCCCTCTCCCTCTGCCCCTCCCCCACCTTGCTCTCTCTTGCTCTCTCTCTCAAAAAAAACAATCAACTTTACTGTGATGCCTGGGTGGCTCAATCAGTGATAATAATATCATTATATCATTGATAATAATAAATGCTTATTCTGATTTTGACTCAGGTCATGATCTCAGAGTCGTGGGATCAAGCCTGCATTGAGCTCTGTGATCAGTGTGGAGTCTGCTTGTCCCTCTCCCTCCCCGACTTGTGTGTTCCTTGCTCTCTCTCTTTCTCTCTCTCTAAAATAAATAAATAAAATATTTTTAAAACGATGAAAAATAGATGACTGTCACCTCACTAGTTATTAGTGAAGTACTGAGTAAAATGAGATTTTTTTTTTTATTGGTCCATCAGTTAGCAAAAAACAAAAAGATTGAGAATATCTAGTATTGAAAACAATATGTAGGAAAATAGGCACTCACATGCTATTGGTGGTATAACTTTTAGCATGCAATTGGTAATGTCTCTCAAATTTTGGACAAGAGTCCAACTCTTGATCTCAGCTCAGGTCTTAATCTTAGGGTTGTGAGTTCACCCCTGCACCCCGCATGAGGCTTACTTAAGAGATAAAAAAAATCAACTTTACTTCTATGTACTAGCAATGAACACTCTGAAAATGAAATTAAGAAAACAATTGTACTATATACTTAGGAATAAATTTAACCAAGGAGGTTTAAGACATACTGGAAACAAAAAAGTTTGTTGAAAGAAATTAAAGAAGACCTAATGGAAAGACATTCTGTGTTTATGGACTGAAAGATTTAATACTGTTAGGATAGCAGTGCTACCCAGAGTGACCTACAGATTCAATGCAATCTCTATCAGAATCCCACTGGCATTTTTTTTTTTGCAGAAATAGAGAAATCAATCTTAAAATTCATATAGAATTACAAGGGACCCCAAATAGTGGAAACAACCTTGAAAAAGAAGAATAATTTTGGAGGACTTACATTTTCTGATTTCAAAACTTAATACAAAGCTATAGTAACCATAGCAATGTGGTACTGGCATAAGAATACACATAGAGACCAAAAGAATAGAATTGAGAATACAGAAATAAACCCATACATTATGGTCAACTGATTTTTGACAAGGGCACCACGACCATTCAATGGGAAATAAATAGTCTTCAATAAATGATGCTGGGACAATTGGACATCCATACACAAAAGAATGAAGTTGGACCCATACCTTATATCATATACAAAAATTAACTAAAAATATATCGAAGAACTGAATGTAAGAGCTATAAAACTTTTAGAAAGAAACATAGGTATAAATCTTTTTGACCTTGAATTGGACAATGACTATTTAAATATGATACCAAAAGCACAAGCAACAAAAGAAAAAAATAGAGAAACTGGACTTCACAAAAATTAAAAACTTTTGTGTTTCAATGGATACAATCAAGAAGGTGATAAGAAAACCCATAGGATGAGAGAAAATATTTGGAAAATATACATCTGATAGAGGTCTAATATCCAGAATATATAAAAACTCTTGCAACTCAACAAAAAGAAAAACAATCCAATTAAAATAGGCAAAGGAATAGACATTTTCCAAAGGATGTATACAAATGGCCAATAAGCACATGAACAGATGCTAAACATCATTAGTTACTGGGAGAATGGAAATCAAAACCATAATGAGATACTATTTCATATCCACTAGGATGGCTATAATAAACAACAACCGAGAATAACAAGATGTAGCAAGGATGTGGAGAATTAGGAACCCTCAAACATTGCTGGTGGGAATGCAAAATGGTGCAGCTGCTCTTGAAAACAGTTTGTCAGCTTCTCAGTAAATTAAACATAGAATTGCCATATGACCCAGCAATTCCATTCCTAGGTAAATATACACTTAAGAGAATTAGAAACATATGTTCGCATAAAAACCTGTACACAAATAGCAGCATCATTCATGGTACCTGTAAGGTGGAAACAACCCAAGTGTCCATCAAGTTATGAGTGGATAAAACAAATGTGGTATAGGGCGCCTGGGTGGCTCAGTTGGTTAAGCGACTGCCTTCGGCTCAGGTCATGATCCTGGAGTCCCGGGATCGAGTCCCGCGTCGGGCTCCCTGCTCGGCGGGGAGTCTGCTTCTCCCTCTGACCCTCCCCCCTCTCATGTGCTCTCTCTCATTCTCTCTCTCAAATAAATAAATAAAAATCTTAAAAAAAAAAAAAAAAAAAAAAAAAACAAATGTGGTATATCCACACCATGAAATATTATTCAGCCATAAATATGAATGATGTACTGATACATGACACAATGTGAATGAACCTTAAAAATATTATACTAAGTGAAAGTAGCTAGACACAAGAAGTCACATATTATATGATTCCATTTACATGAAATGTCCGGAATAGGTATATTTATCGATTTATGTAGATTGTAGATTTATGTAGAATGTAGATTAATGGTTACCAGGGGCTTAAGGGAGGAAGGAATGACGGCTTAATATGTATGGGTTACTTTTGGGGATAATGAAATGTGCTGAAATTTATGTAGTGGTGATGGTTGCACAACATTGTGAATGTGTTAAAAACCCTTTAACAAAAAGAATTGCTGTTTATATTCTTTGGTTATATTTCTATTGTATAACTGGTGTTATATTAATTTGTAGAAACTCTTTATATTTGGTGGCTATTAACCCTTTGTTTTTATGCTGCAAATATTTTCTCCCAGTCTGTTGCTCATCCATTAATTTTGTGTTGTTTTTTGCTGTACATAATTTGAAAATTTTCACATAGTATTGTTTCAGGTTTTCTTTTCCTTTAGCGCCTGCTGTTCTTGATCATGCTGCTTTGAAGAATGAAGAGGTAGACCAGATGAAGAGTGGTGGTCAGCAAAGCAAAGTTTATTGGGTGATAGGTACAAAGCTCCTGAAGAGGGAGGGCACCCGAGAGGGTTGCCGTTGGAGTTTCTAACTCTAGGGGTATTTTTTATGAGATTGTTGGCAGGCTGTTTTAATCTGATTAATCCTCCATATCCCTGTCACCCAGTCAGGTTTTTGTCCACACACTCAGCTACCTATCAGGTAGTTGTTCAGGAGGGAAAGGGTGGAGGGCTCCTTCCAGGGTGGTGTAGAATAACAGGATGGGGTCTTTTTCCTTTTATGGGTAGTTTCTTCTTAGGATGGGGAGCCCCTTGCCCCTGCCTGCCTTTCTTCTGACTATCCTCCATTAGTATGATTGCTAATCCTTTCCATTATGGCTTCTGAATTTGAAATTTAAGATATTTTCTATCCCCAAATTATAAAAATGTTTTCAACATTTCCCTCTAATGCTGTTGAGCAATTTTTTTAAAATGTAGGTTTTAGGGGCGCCTGGGTGGCTCAGTCGTTGGGCATCTGCCTTCGGCTCGGGTCGTGATCCCAGGGTCCTGGGATCGAGCCCCGCATCAGGCTCCCTGCTTGGTGGGGAGCCTGCTTCTCCCTCTCCCGCTCCCCCTGCTTGTGTTCCCTCTCTCGCTGTGTCTCTCTCTGTCAAATAAATAAAATCTTAAAAAAATAAATAAATAAAATGCAGGTTTTAGAAGAGTCTGGAATTTTTATATGTTTGGGGAGTTTAACTTAATTTTTTTCCAAATGGCTCCATACAATTCATTGAATAATTCATGCTTTCCCCACGAATTTGAAATGTTCCCTGTACATATTTTGATGATAACATTGAAAATGTAGTAGTCTTTCACACTTAGGTCTTTCAGATATTCCTATGTAACAATTGATGGTGAGTGCAGTCTATTTGAATTATAGACACACAAAAATAATATTTATACCTATGTAGTTATTTTAACTATTTCTCCCCACAAGGCACTTCTGTATCTCTTAAGTTATTTGACTGTCTCAACAGTTTTTTATGGTGGACATATTTGCTCGCTTGGGCTGCCAAAACAAAATACCATAGACTTAGTGGTTTAAACTACAGAAGTTTGTTTTATCACAGTTATGGAGATTGGACATCCAAGATCAAGGTGCCAGTAGGTTTGGTGGCTGATGTGGACTCTTCCTCTGGGTTGCAGATGGCCACCTTCTTGCTGTGTGCTCACATGGCCTTTCCTTGATATATGTGCATGGAGAGAGTGAGAGAAAGAGAGGGGTGGGGAAGGAGAGACCCTGGTGCCTCTTCTCATAAGGACACTAGTCCTATCAGATCAAAGCCCCATCCTTATGACCTTATTTAACCTTAGTTACTTCCTTAGAGACTGTATCTAGACATACAGCCACACTGGGGGTTAGGCTTCAACATAGGAATTTGGCAGACACAAACATTCAATCTATAGTATTCCACTCCTGCTCCCCCCAAATGCATGTCCTTCTCACATGCAAAACACATTCATTTCACCCCAACAGCCTCAAAGTCTTAACTTATTCCAGCATCAACTCTAAAGTTTAAAGTCCAAAGTTTCATCTAAATTTCATCTAAATCAGATATGGGCAAGACTTGAGATATAATTCATCCTGAGGATAAGTTCTCTCCAGCTGTGAACCTGAGAAACCAGACAAGTTATCTGCTTCCAAAATACAATGGTGGGACAAGCATAGGATAGACATTCCTATTCCAAAAGGAAGAAATCAGAAGGAAACAAAGAGTGATATGTCTAAGAAGAGAAATTAAGGAATCGATCCCATTTATAATTGCACCAAAAAACCATAAGATACCTAGGAATAAACCTAACCAAAGAGGCAAAGGATCTGTACTCAGAAAATATAGAACACTCATGAAAGAAATTGAGGAAGACACAAAGAAATGGAAAAACGTTCCATTCTCATAGATTGGAAGAACAAATATTGTTTTTTTTTTAAGATTTTATTTGTCAGAGAGAGCGAGAGCAAGAGCACAAGCAGTGGGAGTGGCAGGCAGAGGGAGAAGCAGGCTCCCCACTGAGCAAGGAGCCGGATGGGGGACTCAATCCCAGAGTCCCGGGATCATGACCTGAGCCAAAGGCAGATGCTTGACCACTGAGCCACCCAGGCGTCCCAAGAACAAATATTGTTAAAATGTCTATGCTACCTAGAGCAATCTATACATTCAATGCAATCCCTATCAAAAATACCATCAACATTTTTCAAAAAGCTGGAACAAATAATCCTGAAATTTGTATGGAACCAGAAAAGACTCTGAATAACCAAAGGAATGAAAAAAAAGAAAACCAAAGCTGGCAGCATCACAATTCCGGACTTCAAGCTATATTACAAAGCTGTAATCATCAAGACAGTATGGTACTGGCACAAAAACAGACACATAGATCAATGGAACACAATAGAGAACCCAGAAAAGGACCCTCAACTCTATGGTCAACTAATCTCTGACAAAGCAGGAAAGAATATCTGGTGGAAAAAAGACAGTCTCTTCAACAAATGGTGCTGGGAAAATTGGACAGCCACATGTGGAAGAATGAAACCAGACCATTTCCTTACACCATACACAAAAATAGACTCAAAATGGGCCACCTGGGTGGCCCAGTCAGTTAAGCATCTACCTTAGGCTTAGGTCATGATCTCAGGGTCCTGGGACCGAGCCCAGCATCGGGATCCCTGCTCAGTGGAAGTCTGCTTCTCCCTCTCCTATTCCCCCTCCCCCGCATTGTGCTCTCTTGATCTCTCAAGTGAATAAATAAAATCTTAAAAAAAATAGACTCAAAATGGATGAAAGACCTACATGTGAGACAGGAATCCATCAAAATCCTAGAGGAGAAAACACGCAGCAACCTTTTTGACCTCGGCAGCAGCAAGTTCTTGCTAGACACATCTGCAAAGGCAAGGGAAACAAAGGCAAAAGTGAACTATTGGAACTCCATCAAGATAAAAGTTTTTGCATAGCAAAGGAAACAGTCGACAAAACCAAAAGACAACCTACAGAATAGAAGTTATTTGTAAATGTCTTATCAGATAAAGGGCTAGTATCCAAAATCTATGAAGAACATATCAAACTCAACACCCAAAGACCAAATAATCCAGTCAAGAAATGGGCAGAAGACATGAACAGACATTTCGCCAAAGAAGACATCCAAACGGCCAACAGACACATGAAAAAAATGCTCAACATCACTCAGCATCAGGGAAATACAAATCAAAACCTCAATGAGATACCACCTCACACCAGTCAGAATGGCTAAAATTAACAAGTCAGGAAACGACAGATGTTGGCGAGGATGCGGAGAAAGGGGAACCCTCCTACACTGTTGGTGGGAATGCAAGCTGGTGCAGCCATTCTGGAAAACAGTATGGAGGTTCTTCAAAAAGTTGAAAATAGAGCTACCCTACGACCCAGAAATTGCACTACTGGGTATTTACCCCAAAGATACGAATATAGTGATCCAAAGGGGTACCTGCAACCCAATGTTTATAGCAGCAATGTCCACAATAGCCAAACTATGGAAAGAGCCCAGATGTCCATCGGCAGATGAATGGATAAAGAAGATGTGGTGTATATATATATACAATGGAATATTAATCAGCCGTTAAAAAAAACGAAATCTTGCCATTTGCAAACAATGTGGATGGAACTAGAGGGTATTATACTAAGCAAAATAAGTCAATCAGAGGAAGACAATTATCATGTGATCTCACTCGTGGAATTTAAGAAACAAAACAGAGGAGCATGGGGAAGGGAGGAAAAAATGAAACAAGCTGAAATTAGAGAGGAAGACAAACCATAACAGACTATTAATCATAGGAAACAAACTGAGGGTTGCTGGAGGGAAGGTGGGTGGGAAGATGGGGTAACTGGGTGATGGGCATTAAGGAGGGCATGTGATGTGATGAGCACTGGGCATTATATAAGACTGATGAATCACTAAACACTACCTCTGAAAGTAATAATACACTACTTGTTAATTGAATTTAAATAAAAAAAGAGTGACATGTCTATTATGTTGAGGGAAATATGTCAGAGAAAGGCAAATACCATATGATTTCACTCATATGTGGAACTTAAGAAATAAAACAAATGCACATGGGGGAATAAAAGAGAGAGGCAAAGCATAAAACAGACTCTTAACTATAGTGAACAAACTGAGGGTTGCTGGAGGGAAGGTGGGTGGGGGATGGGCTAGATGGGGGATGGGTATTAAGGAGGGCACTTGTGATGAACACTGGGTGTTGTATGTAAGTAATGAATCACTAAATTCGACCCCTAAAACTAATATTACACTGTATGTTAACTAACTGCAATTTAAACAAAAACTTGAAACTATGGAAAAAACAAAACAAAACCCTAGCAAGGCAAATTCCATTAGGCTTTAAGGCTTAAGAATAATCCTCTTTGGCTTGATGCCCTGCCTTCTGGAGCAGCTGGGGCCTGCAGTGTTGTCCCCATGTTCCTAGGTTGTGCTCTTGCCCCTGAAGTTCTGCTAAGTGGTTCCAGTCCCTGTGGCTCTGCAGGTGGGGGTCTCACCCTCAAGGTTCTGCTGGGTAGTGCTGTCTCCGGGGCTCTAGGTTGTGGCAGCCTGGTCTCTTGAAACTTTAGAGGTGGGCCCACCCTCTAAAACCAAGGAGGAATCAATTTTGTGTCCTGGGTCTGTGGTGGGAATGGTGGCCCCTGATGATCTTTGAATCATCTTCAGAGTCCTTTCCTTTTCTTGAAGGATAACACAATGTACAGCTGGATAGCGCTAGGGCATCTTCCTGTAGAATCCAAGAAGTTCAACAGCCTTTCTTCATTTTGTGGCCTCTAGCCCCAACTTCAGTGGGAACAGGCAATATTTCTGCTTGTTAATCCCATAACAAGCCACACTCTTTATGTTCTCTTCAGAACATGCTTTCCCATTTTTTGCCTTATGGAAAGGGTGAGAATTTTCCAAATCTTCAAGTTCTGCTTCCTTTTTGCTTAACAACTCCTTCAATTTCTCTCTCTCCTCTTGCATTTTTCTATAAGCAGTCAGGAAGACCCAGGCCACACCTCCAACATTTTGTTTAGAAATTTCATCAGTTAAATACCCAATTTCATTGTTCAAAAGTTCTATCTCTTACAAAGCACCAGAGCACAATTCAGACAAATTCTTTGCTGCTTTATAACAGGAGGCACCTTTCTTCCCATTTCCAATAGCCTGCTCCTCATTTCTGTCTCAGACCTCAACACGGTGGACTTTAATATTGATATTTCTACCAACATTCTGTTCACT
Organism: Neomonachus schauinslandi; assembly: GCF_002201575.2. Lineage (NCBI taxonomy): Eukaryota > Metazoa > Chordata > Mammalia > Carnivora > Phocidae > Neomonachus > Neomonachus schauinslandi. The sequence goes on along the minus strand of NC_058419.1, from coordinate 26,471,798 downwards.
GTTATTTATATATTCTCTAAGAAGATGGAGGCTTTGTCTACAGCTCTCCTCTTTTCTTACTGAGCTCTCACCAGAATCAGCTCTAACATTCATATTTCTACCATCAGTCCCTTTATGGCACTCTAGGCTTTTTCTAGCCTGTAACTCAAAACTACTTCAGTCTTTGCCTATTATCCAGGTTCAACATCATTTTCACATTTTTAGTTAGTTGCTACAGAAGCACTCCTTTTCTCAGTACTGAAATTTGTATTAGTCAGGGTTCTCCAGACAAACAGAAACTAATTGCCCACCCTAATGTGGGTGGGCCTCACCCAATCAGTTGAAGGCTTGCTATAGCACGAAAAGGTTGATCTTCCTGTAAGTAAGATGGAGCTTCTCCTGCCTGACTGCCTTTGGGCTGGGACACCTGTTTTTTTCCTGCCTTTGAACTCAAACAAACATTGGCTCTTTCTGGGTTTTAAGCCTAGTGACATTCAGACTGAAACTATACCTTTGACTCTCCTCTAAGTATCTAGTTGGCCAACTGTAGATCTCAGGACTTTTTAGCTTTCATAATCGTGTGAGCCAATTTCTTATAATAAAAATCTCTCTCTCTCTCTACACACAAACACATCCTATTGGCTCTATTCTGTTTCTCTGGAGCACCCTAATACAGTGGGTGAAGCAAATGTTATTAACCCCATTTTGTTGATGAGTAAGTTGAAGCCCGAGAGTAGTTAGTGTTGTTAAATACAGATCATTAAGTAAATTACAGACTATGACTGCGTCTTTCAGATTGCAGCCTCTTGTCTACTCTGCATCTCTACTGAGAATGCACATGGTGAGCATCATTGTTACCTGCCCAGTTTTTATACTTTATCAACCCTTCTGAACAAACTATACCTCCTCTCAGTTCTTGGCATCAGATTAATAGTGAATAGCAAAGGCCCTCTCACTTTAATACTCCCTTGAAAGTAATTTCTGTGTTCTGGAATCTACGACCTGTGCCCTGTGGGGAGTCCCAGAAGCCCAACCTCTAAGGCAATAGTTTAAAATATTACTGGGGCGCCTGGGTGGCTCAGTTGTTAAGCGTCTGCCTTCGGCTCAGGTCATGATCCCAGGATCCTGGGATCGAGCCCCGCATCGGGCTCCCTGCTCAGCGGGAAGCCTGCTTCTCCCTCTCCCACTCCCCCTGCTTGTGTTCTCTCTCTCATTGTGTCTCTCTCTGTCAAATAAATAAATAAAATCTTTAAAAAAAATAAATAAAATATTACTTAGTGGCTTTTTGGGGTGCCTGGGTGGCTCATTCAGTTGGGCATCTGACTCCTGATTTTAGTTCAGGTCATGATCTCAGGGTCGTGAGGTAGAGCCCCTTATCGGGCTCTGTGCTCAGCAGGGAGTCTGCTTGAGATTCTCTCCCTCTGCTCCTCCCCCTGCTCTTTCTCTCAAAATAAATAAATAAATCTTAAAAAATAAAATAAAATATTACTTTGTAATTTTTTATACTAAGTACTTTCTTCCTAACCTTATGTAACTCTTAGAAAAAGACTCCATTCCTTTCTCCTTCCTTCCTTCCTTTCCTACATCCATTCTACCTTCCGTTGGCAACAGCACCCCAATTTCATTTTGTGACGTTCTCTGTTTATATACTAGATAAAGATTGGCAAGAATATTAAGACACCTTATCCTCTCCTAGCTCAGGAGTAGTGATGTGGACCAAATCTGGGTCAATTAGAAGCTTCCTCTTGAATTCAATTCACCAGTGGAATGATAAAAAGACTAGATGAAGCATCAAGCAGTTCTTGCTCGGCACCTCCTTGTCCTTGATGCCTGGTTTCTGACTATCAGGTTCTCCAGGCTTTTCTTAAACCTTTTTGCTCTGCTGTATCCTTCAAATAATTCCTCTTTTTCCCAAGTTAGCAAGAATTGAATTTTATTATTCACAACCAAAAAAACCCCCAGCTCATACAAAGGTTATTCTTCATTCAGCAAATATTTATTGTCTTTACTATTTGCTGAGCCCTGTGCTAGTCACTGGGGAGGTTTCTAAGTGCTTTATAGGCTGGTCTCTTTTCGTCAATAAGAAAGAAAACTGGAGGTAAACACTACAGGCCTTGATTATAAATGCCTGGAAAAAACGAGACTCTAGGAAGCAAGAGAATAATGAACTATCATTAAATAAAGTTTAATAGAAACAACAAAAACATGAATGTTGGAATTGTAATAATTTTCTCTAATGGAAATAATTAGTTCAGAGCTGTAATAATTTTCAACTTTGTAACAAGTTTCTTTAGAGGTCATACATAGTGTTATATTCTGGAGCACTGAGTAGATCCCTGTCGCTAATCACTCAGGAACACATTACATGGTGTTGCCCATATGAGAAGCAGCCCCATCACAGAACAACGCCGATTATTTGAGGCATCTGTGCTTGTGATTTATTAATAGCCATGGGGGGTGGGTAAGATACTCGGTATTTCAGGCATTTAAAAGATGAAGGGGTAGTTTGAGGGAACAAGTGGTTTGGCGGAGTTAAATACATCCGTATTTATTCCTCTCTACTGCACACTGTTGAAATATACAGTTTAAGCTCTGATATTATCTTAAAGATCTTGGAATTGTGGATGCTTTTCCATTAATAATGATTTTAGCAACTTCAGGGGCTTGGTAATTGGCTCCAACATGACCTTTTCGTTGGAACATTTAGGCTCTCCTTTCAGATTCCAGACGGAGAACTGGTGTAGATTCTTTGGCGTCATTGATTTGGAGCTCAAATTTAAAAGCACTATTTTCTCTTGCAGAAGCATCTGAATTCATAGCTCACATATCTCCTGACCTGCAGCCAAATGTCTCTTTGAAATGGACTTTGGTTTCAACTGCCAGTGAAAGACCATCAGTCTCTTGATCTTCCACCAAACATTCTTCTCATCGCATGTTCATGTTCATTTGCCCTTGAAAGAGCCTATCCTTCCAACTGGCCCTCACATGGGTGTGCCTTGGAAAAACTCTTATTTAACAATGTTCTTGGTGATGTGAAACTAATATTTATTTAAAACCTGTGAGATAAATTTTGTGGCATTTGTGTTTAGAGACAAGGAAAAAGAAAAATTAATAATTTTGAAAAATAATGCATTTATTCATTCAAAAATCAGTGAAATTTTTGACTGTCTTCTTCATCCACGACAGTTAAGCACAATTCATAAAGTGTAAATTTCTTAACTCATACATGGGTTGAAAATGATGGGCCACGCAACTCAACATGAAAGGAAAAAAAATAACCGAGGTGCCCTGTAGAGTGCCCAAAGTTAATTTTGTCAATATAATGTGTTCTAAGTCACACCACCTCAAATACAGCCTCCAAGTTTGGTGAAAATCTGTGCAGCTGTTTCCATACCACGGAGAAACTGACAAAACTGGGTGTTAATCACATACAGGTAAGACATAGGTAATCTGTCTGTCATGACGGTGGCCTTCTTCCTTGACTCCTGCTACTCATTAGAACCTCCACCAGAGGGCAGGCAGTAAAAGAGAAAGGAAAGGAGAGGAAAGACTGGAAGGCCCTCAAAACACAGTGAACTCCGAAGCCACCCAAGCCCATTTTAGAACCCATTCCCCCTTAGTCCTGGTGAGTCTACCTTATTTGAATGAAGATGTTTTCTCAGATAGGAGCACTGGGACCAAATCATGGTTCGGTCACTTCCGGCAGTCAAGAACTACTTAATGATTGTCTGCTATATGTGAGGTACTGTTCTAGACGCTGGGGATACAGCAGTAAACAAGACAGAACATTAGCTTGCAGAACTAACATTCTAATATTGTATTTTCATAATCCCCATGAGCCTCAGTTTCCTTATCTGTACCACGGGGGCAATAATACTAGAGTTTCTGTGAGTATTTAAATGAGATACTTAAGCATCTAATGACATTTCTGGATTTATTATAACTTACAGTTCATACATAGTGTCTATAAAATTGCATATTCCAGTTTACATAATTTCATAAACACTTTCCTGTATTTCTACTCAGTCGCTTAATAGTTGTGTAACATTTCATTTTGTCAATTTACTGTAAAACTTAAACATTACTCTGTTCTATTATATATACTTGGTTCATAGTAGGTTCTCAGTAAATATTTGTTGAAAGAATGTATGAATAGCTCACATTTATATTATGTGCATCTCTTCAATACTGTAAATAACACTATATATTTTTTTTAGATTTTATTTATTTATTTGACAGCAAGTGAGAAAGCACAAGTAGTTGCAGAGGGAGAGGGCGAGGCAGACTCCCCGCTGAGCAGGAAGCCCGATGCAGGGCTCGATCCCAGGACCCTAGGATCATGACCTGAGCCGAAGGCAGAAGCTCAACCGACTGAGCCATCCAGGTGCCCCAACACTCTTTATCTTTTGAATAATCTTTCTTGAAACGTTCTAAAAGTAGGATAATTATATCAAAATGCATGACACAAGGCAGGAATATTTTCATGATCATCAATATATATTACCATCATGCTGCATAAAGATTGGCACTAATTTAAAATAAGCCTACCAGATTGTGATCTAATTTGTATTCTTTAATTACTCGTATTGTTTGATTTCTTTCATATAGTTACTATTTGGATATCCCTATGGTAAAACTCACATCCTGAGGGGCAGGACACTTTAGGGGGGAAGACTCAAAATTCCCCCTCTACCCATCAGGGCATCAGGAGTAGAGAATGAGGTGGCAAAAGGAAGAATGAGGCAGAAAATGAATTAGAAGGATATCAAAGAGAGATGTTACAGTTTTGCCAAAGACTCAGAGATGACAGACTATTACACAAAGGACTACCTTTGTTGCATCACATCAGGGGCGGGGCTGTTTTGTGCAATGAGCACCTGCAGCATTAGAAGTACAGGCCGCAACCCTGCCTTCTTGGTTGGACTTGAGAGAGCTGATGCAGTACTGGGCATGGAAATATTGATGAATTAGTATGAATCAGGGCCTGGCTGGCAATGTGATTTGCATACCTGTGGCTTGGGGTTAGGCATGCTATATCTTTACCTCTTTGCCTTGAAGAATAGACTTGGTTGAGTGGTTGAAATTAAGCAAGGAGACTTTGATATGAAATGGTTTGGTAATATGAGCAACTGTGTGGTTTTGAAAAATAGTGTATTTTGAAATATTTTCAAACCTAGAGAAAAGCCAAGTGCGGCACAGAGAACATCCATATCCCTTCCACCTAGTTTCCTAACTGTTAACAGTTCGCTGCACTTGTGCTCTGTTACCAAGCCCCAGATCTCATTAAAATTGTGCTGATGTCCCAACGAGGTCTCCTCTCCCTTTCCCGTCCAGGATTCCGTCCAGGGACATGGGTTGCATGCATGCGGTTGTTTAAGCTCTTCAGGCTCCTCCAATCTGAGATAGTTCTGTAGTCTTTCTCGATCTTTCACATCCTTGGCAGTTTTAGAAACTGCTGGTTTTACATTTTGTAGGGTGACCTACATGTGTCTCCTCAGGACTAGACTCAGGCCACATTCTCTTGACAGGAATATCCCAGAAATGATGCTATGCTCTTCTCTGTACCTCACATCGAGGGCACATGATGCCAACACATCCTCTCATGGGTAATGTCAACCTTGATCACCTGGTCATATTGGTGTCTGCAGGTTTCTCCACCCTAAAGACACCATGCTTTTTCTTTGTAATTAATTAGTATTTTGTGGGGAGATATTCCCAGATGATGCCAACGTCCTGTTCCTCATCAATCCTCCAGCCACCACCCTTAGCCTCCTGAATCACCCACTACTATCATGGTGCCCAGAGTGATTTTCTCTTTCCATCGGTCTGCCTACATTTATCAGGTGGCATTCTCCTATAGGGAAGAGAAGGGATTCCTCCCTGCTCCAGCTATCTCTTGCTGTGTATCAAACTACTCTTAAACTTCATGGGTTAAAACAACATTTATCTTGTTTATGAATCTGCATCTGGGCAAGGTGATGTATCAGCTGGGGCTGGAGGACCCACTTCCAAGGTGGTTCGTTCACATGGCTAACAAGTTGGTGCTGGCTTTTGGCTGGGACCTCAGCTAGGGCTGTCAGCCACACACCCTCTATGTGAGGCCTCTCCATGAGGCTGCTTGATTCTGTTCTAGGACTGAGGTTGAGATTCAATAGCAGGCATCCCAAGAGAGCAAGGTGGAAATGCATGGCCCTTTTCTGACACTATCTCAGAAGTCACATAGCTTCACTTTCATTGTACTCTGTGGTTGAAGGGGTCACAAGTATCCACCCAAGTTCAAGGGGAAGGGACATAGTCCTCACCCCTCAGTGGGAAAATTACATTGTTAACATCTCATTGTAAGAACAGCATGTAGCATAGAATATATTGTGGTGGGTATCTTTGTAAAATACAGTCTGCCCATCCCCCATTTATTTATTCATTCATTTGTTTATATCAATATGGGCTCATGGATTCCTATTTTATATAATTGGTTGTAATCAGTTATTATCATTATTTATTGTGATGCTCAATTTGTCCCAGATTTGACCATTGGGAATCCCTTTCAAGGTGGTATCTGTGTTCTTTTGGCATCCTATTATTCTTTGAGCACTTCCTCTAGTGGAGGGTGGTCTATAAAAACCATGATTTGGGCCCTTGGTGTGCTCATTGCCAATGGGTTGTCATGGCTTCTAGGTCCTCTTGACTACCTCTCAGAGCTAGTCCATAAGAGGGCCTACAACACACACACACACACACACACACCTATAACTATTTCTCCATTTCTCTGAGTATATATATGTTTAAAAAACATGGGTTCATATCAAAACCTCCAATTTCAACTCAGAATCTTGGGTTTCAGTCTGGACTTGCTCCTTTCCATGTTTTTGGTATCTTCTCCAACAGTGAAAAACCTGGCGCTTATTATAATCCTCACTTATTTGCTCAGTTAATGTAACCAATTTTTGAACCACATTAGCCACCCCTGCACCTTACCACCAGCACTCTGCATTCTCAGACATCAGCAGGCACATTGCCAATGCTCTTCCATGTGGCATCTTACAGTGCTTCAGCACCCCGTGTCTTTGGGCACCAAGAGACACACCTCCAATGTGTCTCTATGCAGCTCTCCTCTTCTTACCATCCCATGTCCTTGGGTGCCAGTGGGCATGCTACTGACATCCTTCCATATAGCACCTCCTGTCCCCCTCCATAGCACTCTACATCTTCCGGCACCAGCAGGAATACCACTGATGTGTCTCCGTGTTGCAGCCCCCTTCACTGCCACTTACTCCTCTAAGCTTGGAAGGGAAGATGAAAAGGGAAGGTAAGCAATTGTATTTTAACATGATCAGACCTGGCCAATACATGGTTCAGGGTCCTCTGTCTGTGAACATCCACACTAGTTCCTTTTTAATCGTCTTTTAAAAACGTAAACTTGATCTTGTTTTTCCCCTACTTAAAACCCGTGGAAGACTTTCTGGTCCTTCAGCTAATATCCCCAAACCCTACAGGACCCCACATTTGACACCCTGCCTACTTCTCCAGTATCATCTCTGTTTTATTTCTCTGGGTTCAGTCAGTTTCCTAGAGCAGAATCTTCCAATCTCTTGCTTGGAGTGTGTAAACCTGGCTGTCAGTATTTTGGGAACTGAGCCAAGGGAAGGGACTGGAGGTCTGAGGTCTCAGTGTTCAGAATGCAGACTTCAACTTAATCCTTGTTTTCAGCATGGCATCTCAGTGGGCCCTCAGCTTGGTTTAAGTGTCCCATCTTTTGCTAGCATGGAGAAAGGGATCTGGGGACTCATTGTTCCTTTTAAAAATGTTCAATCAATCATCCTGACTTCAAGTCCATACCAAAACTCCCACTTCAGGGATACCCCGTACCTTTAGTTCCTGAGCCTTTTGGGGTTTGCAGTCCAAACATCTTCCTTTGGTTTCAGCTTTCTCTAGGCCACTAAGTCAGTTACTACTCATTTATCCATTTTCTAGTTTCCACATTTTGTGGGGGGTGGACGGGGGTGCGCTGTCTTGTCTCTTGTAGCCTCTCTTCCTGTTTCCTTTGTCCTCATGATGTTTGGCCTTTTCATTCCTTTACTGTCTTTTTTTGTGGGGTCTCAGGAAGGAGCTAAGTGCATGTGTTCAATTTGCCAGATTTAACTGGAAGTGGGGTTCTTTCAAATAGTTCCTTTTAAAGCAGATCCCATGAACAAAAATTGGACTTCATAGAATCATGAAATATTATAACTAGAAACAGTCATCCAGTCTAGTGGTTCTTGTCTTTTTCTTTTAAGGACTTTATTAAATAGAGTAGTTTTAGGTTTACAACACAACTGAGAGGAAGATACAGAGATTTCTTACATATTCCCTGTTCCCACACATGTATAACTTCCTCCACTATCAACATCCCCCCAACCAGAGTGGTTCATTTGTTATAACCGGTGAATCTATATTGACACATCATCACCCAGAGTCCATAGTTTATGTTGGGCAAATACTCATACAGAGTACTTTTGCTGCCCTAAGAATCCTCTGTTCTCTGCCTATTCATCTGTCTCCCCAACACATACACCTGTGAACCACTGATCTTTTTACTGTCTCCATAGTTCTGCCTTGTCCAGAATGTCATATAGTTGGAATCCTATGGCACACAGCCTTTTCAGATTGGCTTCTTTCACTTAGTAGTATCTGTTCTTATCAGTTTAATATGCATTTTAAATTCCTCCATATCTTTTCATGGTTTCCTAGCTCATTTTGAGGGGGCACTGAATAATATTCCTTTGTCTGAATGTATTACTGGTCCTTGTCTTTTTACCACCAGGGACTCACCCCCACTCCCCCAAATCCCCATATTTGAAAAGATTTAGACTTCCAACACTCAGTTTAGTGAACTGGTCTAGTCAGTGCCTCATTTTACAGATGAGCAGATTGGGGCTCAGGGAAGAGAGGTGACTTGCCAGAATCTCACAACTAATGAGGGGCCAAGTTAGGATGTGAACCCAAGTCCCCTGCCTTCTGCTCTAGCACTCCTTTTAGATCTAGGATGTGAGATGTCTGATCCCTAAAACTGATGGGCCGGCGAGGGAAATCTGTCCCGATTTTCATGCTGTGCTTTTACTCAGTAATATCATCAGTGGCATTGAAATATTACTTTTTTTGGTGCCTAGGAGGAAAATGGCTCCCTCTCATCTTGAGGACCACCTAGGGCTAAACATACCGGGAATCACTGGTGCTTTCTCAGGGCCCCAGGGGAACTATTTGTTTGAAATGTAATAAAGGTTCCTCTATATCAAACATGGAGAAAAAGCAATGCTGGGAACACTTTAGAGTCAGTGCGGGAGGTCTTGTCTACCCCAGTCAACCAGCCAATCAGCAAGGACAGACCAGACTCCTACTGTGAGCTTTTCCCTGCCGGAAGTTACCAAGGATACACGGGCTTTGCCCTGAAGGGGTTTATGATCAAATTGCAGAGACAAAACATCCTATCAACCAGCTTGTAACCTCTCTAAAGGCATGGCCTTTGTCTTCCCCATTTCTTGTGGACCTCAGTGCATCTGGCTTCCTTCTGGATACGCCGTACTTATCTGTGGTTTGACTAAAGCTTCTTTGTTGCATTATTTCCTCTCCCCAACAGGGAAATAATGAGTGCAGAGTTGACGCAACCATGTAGCCCCATTCCCTGAGGTAAAGTGACTACATACATTTTTTCTGGAAACTCACTGCTTTCTGCAGAATCCTTTCACACTGGTAAAGGTTAAATTTTGCTATTCTCCTGGATCTTTTGAAAATATCTCCTACAAATGAGGAGGCTAACAATAAAACCCCTACTGTTTGTATAGGCTTTGTAGTTTACCGTGATCTCATTTAATCTCCTATCTTGTCTCTTTCCTCAGCGCTTTGTACACAAACGTTATTGATTCCCTCCAGAGGCAGTCATGTGTGGTGGAATAAATGGCATGAGGCTGGAGTTTTAGCACCCACCTCTTCAGTGAACTGAGTGTTATCAAGCCACTCGCTCCCCCTCCCTGGGCCTCGGTTTACCTACATGCAGAAAGAGGACAGTGTTTGGATTCCACAGAATCTGAGGCTTCTTCCACTTTCTGATTGGAGTGCAGAGCCTTTGTGTGGTTTGTGCGGTGGGCGTGGCTGTTCCAAAGCAAAGGGCAGGGACAGGATGCAGTCTGATGATCCGGGACAGAGGGGGAGTGGCTGAGCAGCTCTGCACATCGTGGGTACCTCACTCCCTGTCCGTAGGTTTCCCAGGCTGTTTAAGTTCATGATCCTAAGGGCACCGCCTGTCCGCCCCCCCTCACCCCCCCCCGCCGTCACACACCCCATGTCATTCAGGGTTTCTTTCTTTCCCAGGGTCGGCTTTAAAGCCAGCGGCAGATTTTCAGAGGTCTCGGATCTTCTTATTTCTTGCCCTCTTGACATCTGAGGCCTGAAAAGGACTGGGGTTGCCTGCCTAGGCAGGCTTCCGGAGGCCGCAGGCTTCTGTGTCTTCCGGGGCCGGGGGCAGGAGGGTGCCCGAGCCGGCGCAGGCGGCCATTGTTTGGGTATTGACTCAAAGGCGCTGGAGCCACAATGCACAGGAAAAAGGATGAGCTCATGATGGCTAAATGAAAAGATTCTTATCTTGGAAACAGCGGTTTCTTATGCAAAACAGGGGGCGGCAATGTGATTGTGCCCCACGGAGTGCATTCAACAACAGGGATTTCAAATGAAGAAGCTATTTTGCATACCTACGGGAGCGGCAATGGGCCAGATTGTTCATTAATTAAAAAAGGGGCGGGGGAAGCGCCAGAAAAACCCACGCTCGCACTTGCGGCTGAACCGAAATAATTCATTTGCCTTCCTCTCAGTCCCAGTTGATCAGCTGGGAGACAAATGTTTTTCAACCCTAGCCCCCTCCAGAGAGGGGAAGAGAGGGGAGGGGAGGAGGGACGGCGAGAGTAGGGATGAGGCGGTGAGGCTGAGGCGGGGGAAAGGGAGGGGTGTCGCAGATAACTGGAACATAGATAACGGTGATCTCGCAACCATTTCTGTTTGGCGTTCAAATGTGTTGTACAGAGCTGGTGGGGGTTTTGTTGCCTTTTTTTTTTCCCCCACCCAGGAGATTTACCTTCTAGTTCTGTTTGATTTCATATGAAAGAAGTCTGAGCAAATTCCCACTGATGGGGAGGAGAGAAGAGAAATGAAGAGGGTGGGTGTGGGAGAGGCTTGGAATATATTCTCTAACTGCAGTCCCCCCATTTTCCCAACACTGACATGTGATCCCCTGAAGGGATGGACTAGAACTGTGGCTGTCCTGGAAATTCCGGAATGTGGGTTACCCACTGAAAGGGCAATGCCACAAGTGGAGAGTTGAATGCGGTTCAGGTGGGAGGCACCAACGCCTCCCACGCATCTTTCCTACCAGCCAGGCTGCTCTCCTTCTACTGCCCCACACGATCTTTTGATTAGGAATAAGAATGGTTATCATTTATCAAGCACTTTCAGACACATTACTTCTTATGTTATCTCTCATCGCTGTGTTATACATGTGTGCCAGGCACTTCCACTTGTGTTTGTGTATGAGAGCTTCGCAGGTAGGCTGGGAAATAACTGAGTATTAGCGCTCCCGTCTTAGAAATGAGGGGACTGAGGCTCAGAGACATTAAGTTGGTTAGCCAAGGTTGCACAACTTGGGTATTGCAAAGCTAAGATTTGAACTCACATTGGCCTGATGTCAAAACCTGTGCCTTAAAACTAATGTAACACTGAATGTTAACTATACTGGAATTAAAATTAAAAAGTTACTCACAAAAACACCCCCAAACCTGTGCCATAAACTACTGTGCAGTGCTAACTCTCCTCCCTTCCCCCATTCTTCCCTCAACTGTATTTGCCCAACTGCTACTGGCACGCAGGGCAATGAGGGAGGTCCTTCCTCACACTCCCCCTAAGCACGCCTACCCTTCGGTGGGGAAGACAAGCTGAAGTCGGCATCCATCTTACCAGCTCAGATGGAGAAATGAACACATCACCTCCAGGCACAGCTGGACTGCCCAAGGAACACATAGGCCTAGGTTCAGGAGGTAGGAATGCTTGTTTATCATTCAAAGGAACCTGGAGGACAAGTAGTCAAATCAGCACTACCCTAGAGATTTAATCACCAGATGTACCTAATGAAATCTCTAACATAAAAATTAAAGATATTGTTCGGATTCCAAGTCTTACGAAGTTGCACCAGAGCACCTGCTAGCAGGATCTCATGAGCCTCCAGTCAACTGCGTCCATCTTCTCAGAAGATCCCTGCCCCAAATTTTGCCCGTAAAAGCCCTCATTTGCAAGCCACTGGGGAGCTCAGGATTTTTAAGCATTAGGTCTCCGTTCTCCTGGGTGATGCCACACCAATGAATCATCTATCTTTCTTCACCACAAAAGCTCCGTGTTTGTTTTTATTGGTTTGCTGTGTGTTGAGCAGATGAACTCTCATTTGATTCAGTTAGAAGGCTAAGGAAGCAAGCCTGGTAGATCTCTTCTCTACCACAGGCTCCCTAGTATGGTTCCTGTTTTTTTAAGTCAGGTTTATTTTGGTATAATTTTCATACTGTAAAATTCTCCTTTTTCAAGTAAACAGATCAATGAATTTCAACAAATGTATGTTGTTGTGTCACCACAAACACAATCAAGATATGGAATATTTTCATTACCCCAAAAAGTTCTTTTGTGCCCCTCTGCAGTCAGTCCTTTCCCCCTATATCCAACCTCTGACAACCACTGATCTATTTTCTATTCCCACAGTTTTGATTTTTCCCGAAGGTTATATAAATGGAATCATACAATATATAGGCTTTGGGTTTGACTTCTTTTATTTAGCATAATGCTTTTGAGATTCATCTGTTTTAGTTCATCCCTTTTTAATTGCCTCATAATAGTCCATTGTATGGATATACTATAATTTGTACATTTACCAGTTGATAGACGCTTGGGTTGTTTCCAGCTTTGAGTGATAATTAATAAAGCGGCTATGAATATTTATGTACAGTTTTTACATGAACATATATTTTAATTTCTCTTGGGTAAATACCTATGAGCTGGGTTGCTGGCTTGTAGGGTAAATGTATACCTAACTTTATTAAAAAAGAATCTGCCAAACCATTTCCAAAATGGCTGTAGCATTTTGAATTCCCACCAGCAATGCATAACAGTTCTAGTTGCTCTGCATTCTTGCTAATGCTTGCATAAGGTCAATTTTTTTAAATTTTAGGATTCTAATAGATGTGTATTTATGGTTTGACTTTGTATTTTCCTAATGACTAATAATGTTGAGTGTCCTTTCATGTTGTTGGGGAGGAGAAATTTTCCTTTTACCTTTTTAAGTTCTTTGGCTGGTCTAATGATTAAATTGACATAAGACAGATTAACAGGAGAAAAACAAATTTAATTTCATATGTACAGGAGCCTGACAAAGACACAAGAGGCTCAAAGACAGGCAATTGAGGCTTATGTGCCATCTTGAGCTAAGAGATGGGATAGGCGCCTGGGGCCTCAAAGGGGAGGAGGGTAATTCACAGGACAATAAGAAGAGCAGATGTTTGGTTATTAAATGTTTGTGCTGCCATACAGCTAGGTCATTCAGATAAAAATTATCTCTGGTAATAGCTCTCTCTCTCTCTGAGCCAGGCCCATATCTAAATTCTTTTAGATAGTAAAGGGAGAAAGAAAAGTTTTTCTTGAATCTGCTAGGTCTTTATTGCCTTCAGATCAAAATAATCCACATGACAAAGTAACATATTTTGGGATCACATAATTTGCTCCCCTCCAGTGTGCTCATTTGCCACCTAGATCTCTTCTTTGGTTAAGTGTCTATGCAAATATTTTGCCCAATTTTTAGTTGAGTTGTTTGTTTTCTTATGATTGAGTTTTGACTTATATAGTTTGGATACATGTCCTTTATCAGATATGTGTTTTGCAAATATTTTCCCCCAGTCTGTGGCTTACCTTTTCATTTTCTAACCCTTTTTTTTTTTTTTTTAAAGATTTATTTAGGGCACCTGGGTGGCTCAGTTGGTTAAGTGACTGCCTTCAGCTCAGTCATGATCCTGGAGTCCCAGGATCAAGTCCTGCATTGGGCTCCCTGCTCAACAGGGAGTCTGCTTCTCCCTCTGACCCTCCCCCCTCTCATGCTCTCTCTCTCTCTCTCAAATAAATATAAATACCCTGTCTTTCAAAGAGCAGAAGTTTGATGAACCTCAATCTGTGACTTCTATCATTTATTATTCTTTCTTTGGTCATTTTTTTTCTTCAAATTTTATTTAAATTCTGGTTAGTTAGAGGCACCTGGGTGGCTCAGTTGGTTAAGCGTCCGCCTTTGGCTCAGGTCATGATCCCAGGGTCCTGGGATAGAGCTCTGCATTGGGGTCCTTGCTCAGCGGAGAGCCTGCTTCTCTCTCTGCCTGCCACTCCCCCTGCTTGTGCTCTCTCTCTGACAAATAAAATCTTTTAAAAAATAAACTCTAGTTAGTTAACCTACAGTACAATATTAATTTCAGGAGAATTCAGTGATTCATCATTTACATACAACACCCAGTGCTCAACATGACAAGTGCCTTCCTTAATATCTATCACCCATCTAGCCCATCACCCATCCACCTCCCTCCATCAACCCTCAGTTTGTTCTCTATCTTTAAGAGTCTCTTATGGTTTGTATCCCCCTCTTTTTTTCCCCCTCCCATATGTTCATCTGTATTGTTTCTTAAATTCCACATATGAGTGAAAGCATATGGTATTTGTCTTTCTCTAACTGACTTATTTTGCTTAGCATAATTCAGTGTAGCTCTATCTATGGCGTTGTGAATGGTAAGAGTTCATTCTTTTTGACAGCTGAGTAATATTCCATTGTGTATATATATCTTTGGTCATATCTAAGAAATCTTTGCCTAACCAGAGGTCACAAAGAGTTTTCTCTTATGTTTTATTCTAAGAGTTTTATATTTCAGCTTTTACATTTATGTCTATGATCCATTTTGAGTTAATTTTCATATATGATATAAGGTAAGGGTCAAAATTCTTTTTTTTTTTCATACAGAAGTCAAATTGTCCCACTACCATTTGTTGAAAAGACAATCCTGGGGCTCCTGGGTGGTTCAGTTGGTTAAGCATCTGCCTTCGGCTCAGGTCATGATCCCAGGGTCCTGGGATTGAGTCCTGCATTGGGCTCCCTGCTCAGTAGAGAGCCTGTTTCTCTCTCCCTCTGCTGCTCCCCCTGCTGTGCTCTCTCTCTCTCTGTCAAATAAATAAAATCTTAAAGAAAAAAGACAATCCTATCTCTATTGTCTTTGCCTTTTTGTCAAAAAATCAACTGACCATACATGTGTGGGATTACTTATAGGTTTTCTATTCTGTTCTATTGATCTATATAGGCAGCCTTATGCCAATACCATACTGCTTTGTTTACTATAGATTCATAGTCTTGAAATCAGATAGTGTAGGTTCTCCAAATTTGTTCTTTTAAAATATAATTTTGGCTCTTTTATATCCTTTGCTTGTCTATAAAAATTTTAGAATCAGCTTGTCAATTCCTACAAAGAAGCCTGCTGGGATTTTGATTGAGATTGTGTTGGATCTATGGACTAATTTGGGGAGAATGGACTTCTTAACTCTATTGAGTCTTCGGATCCATGAATGTGGTATGCCTCTCCATTTATTTAGGTCTCTTTTAATCTATTTCATCAGTGTTTTGTAGTTTTCAGCATACAAATCTTGCACATATTTTGTTAGATTTATCCCTAAGTATTTCATTTTTTTTTTTTTTTTTTAAAGATTTTTTTTATTTTTTTGAGACAGAGAGAATGAGAGACAGAGAGCATGAGAGGGAGGAGGGTCAGAGGGAGAAGCAGACTCCCTGCCGAGCAGGGAGCCCCATGCGGGACTCGATCCCGGGACTCCAGGATCATGACCTGAGCCGAAGGCAGTCGCTTAACCAACTGAGCCACCCAGGCGCCCAAGTATTTCATTTTTATTATGCTGTTGTAAATTGTCCTGTTGTTTGTTAAATTTCAATTTTCAGGGTGCCTGGGTGGTTCAGTTGGTTAAGTGTCTGACTCTTGATTTTGTCTCAGGTCATGATCTCAGAGTCCTGAGATCAAGCCCGTTGTTGGGCTCTACACTCAACAGGGAGTCTGCTGGAGATTCTCTCTCCCTTTCCCTCTGTCCCCGCCCCCCCCACCCACAAATGCTCTCTCTCTCAAATAAATAAATAAATATATAAATCTTTTCAACTGATATACAATTGATTTTTGTATATTGACCCTGTGTCCTATAATATTGCTATACTCTTGTGAGTTCTAGTAAGTTTTTGGTACACTCTGTGGGATTCTCTAGGTAGATGATCATGATGTCTGTAAATAAATATGGTCTTATTTTTTCCTTTTCAATCTTTGTGTCTTTTATTTCTTTATTCTTGCTTAACTGCCCTAGCTAGAACCTCCAATGCAATGTTGAATGGAAGTGGCAAGAGAGGATATCTTTGTCCTGTTTCTGATATTAGGAGGAAAGTGTTCAGTCTTTTACCATTAAGTGTGATGTTAGGTGTAGTGTTTTTGTAGATGCCACTTATCAGGTTGAGAATGTTCCCTTCTGTTTCTGGTTTCCTGAAAGTTTTTATAATGAGTGGATC
Organism: Neomonachus schauinslandi; assembly: GCF_002201575.2. NCBI lineage: Eukaryota > Metazoa > Chordata > Mammalia > Carnivora > Phocidae > Neomonachus > Neomonachus schauinslandi. The sequence continues at coordinate 26,455,177 of NC_058419.1, read as the reverse complement.
TGCATTTTGTCAAATGCCTTTTCTGCATGAATTGATATAATTATATGGTTTTTATTTTTCATCCTCTTGATATGATAAATTATACTGATTGATTTTCAAATGTTTAACTACTCTTGCATTCCTGGGATAAACCTTACTTAGTCATGAGGTATTATCCTTTTTATGTGTTGCTGAATTCGATTTGCTGATATTTTGTTGAGGATTTTTTTTGGTCTAAGTTTATGAGGGATATTGGGCTGTAGTTTTCTTATAATCCCTTGGTCTCATTTGGTATTTATTGAATTTTGCATTGGAGTTATTTTTCAAGTGGAGAGGCTGAATTTAGAGTTGGTCTGAGGCACCAGTGTTAGAAGAAGGGCAAATTTCTCTGAGGCATTCCCTTTGCCTTCCTCTGCTCGGCTAAGCCACACTACTGATAACTGCAGATGGCGCTGGACTCTTAAATAGTCCCTCTGCCGCTCAGAGCTCCGAAATTTTCTGTCTCCCTTCTCTGCTTCACTTCCAAACCAACAACACAATGCACAAAACAACAGGGACACGTTCCTGGATTACCTAACCAGACACACTAAACGTCAGGGATCCCAGAGACCTGTAGTCATATCTCTCTGTCTATGCTTCAGGTGATTAGAATGAGCTCAAGGGGTACCCACACACATGGTCACCAGGGTGCAGGGGATGCTGAGGGGAGATTGCATCCAGCTTGTGAATGGGAGCACTTTCAAATCGTCACCTGTATTTAGCAAAGGTTTGAGAGTTCTCTGTAGTACCCTGGGTGTTTAACAAGCATTCTGATGCTGAGTAATCATTACAGCTGTACATAAAATAGAAAGATTAGAGTCTCAGTTGCCTGCTTAATATGTAAATGTACCCAGATATGTGTGAGTGGTTCTAATGAAGTAACTTATACTTCTGTTTTCTACATTGAGAGTGATTGAGGAAAAAAACACTCTATAACCCCATCAGAAATTAGCAGTCCGCAGGCACTTTGAAGGGACTCCGTGGTGCTGCCTGGCCTGGGGCTAGGAGGCAGTAGGACTGGGTTTTAGCCCAGGCTTTACAATTGATGTCCACTTCTCTGGGCAATAGGAACGCAATAGGAAGTAGACTTCCTTATCTCCAGCTGAGCTCAGAGAGTTGTTGATGATGGATTGTGAAATAACTTCACTTACCTATTTACTTTGGATTGGTTCTCATCCAACATACAGGTATGGATAAAAATAGCAGCTACCAGGCACTGTGCTAGTCAAATCTAGAAGATCTGTGTTTTGGCTAATCTAGTGCTTTGTTTATATTATTTTCTTCAATCATCACACCAATCTTGGAAGATAGGAATTAATATACCCCCATTTTATAGATGGAGAAACTGAGGCTCACGGAAGGCAAGTTCTTGACCTGATCTCACCCTGTAAGTTAATGGCTAGGCTGAGGTTCAAATTCAGGTCTCCATGGCTACACCTCCCTGTCTCTCCCACTACTGAGGATGACAACATCTGCCAGAATTCTCACATATCTGTAACTGGATGTGCTTGGAACGACAAGGAGTATTCTGTGTGCCTGTGATGAGGAACTAGATCCAAACAGTGACTAGGGTTGAGCACTGCCTCTTGCACCTCACCACATACACACTGTTCTCGGCATTTCACGAGGAGGGCAATGATTTGAATTGCAGCTCTTGTTAAAGCCTGGTTTAGAAAGAGTGCAAGACTTCCACTTGCTATCTCTGTAGCAGTAAAGGGTCTCTCTCCAGCCACTCTCACAGTGGCTGAGGGACTGTGTTCTATGGAGTGTCTCCAACTGGAAAAAAATTATAGCCCTTATTATACCTTAGACACTCTCTAATCACTTTCCACACATTCACTCATATAATCCTCACAACAGTTCTGTGAGAACCCTTAATATTCCCATTTCGCAGATGAATAAACTGAGCCACAGAGAGGTTAAGTAATTTTCCAGTCTCCCAGCCAGCAAGAGGCAGAGCTAGGATTTGAACCCAGAGAGTGTGGTAACTCTAAGGGCTGTGCTGGTCCATGTGGTAGCCACTAGCTGAAATCCTGACTGAAATCCCACATGTGGCTATTTAAATTTAAATGAATTAAAATTAAATAAAATTAAAAATTAAGTTTCTCAGTCATACCAGCCACATTTCAAGGGCTTAATAGCCATGTGTGGCTAGTGGCTACCCTATGGGATGGTGCATTTATAGAACACTTCCATCCTTACAGAGAGTTATATTGTAATCACTGGGTTAGATTCTGTGCATTTAATAGGTTAAAAGGCATTGAGATGGTATGGCCATCTCAGAGGACAATCTGAGTACATCTCCCTGTGTTCCTGGGTTGGTCTCCATTTATCTTTGTCTCCAATTTTCTGTCCATTCCCCTTTTTAGCTTGATTGGTGAACAGGATAGCATTTTCAGCCCTTTCTAAACCTGGCTTTAAACTCTGACCTAAGCGTCTTCTGCTAGCCACCGCCCACCCCCGCCTCCCCCAGTGCCACCTGACCTCGGGCTCCTACTGATGCTTTGATTTTCAAAGAGCTGAAGACTCTGCTCTGGACCACTTCTGGAAGCCCCAAGTCATGGCGGCGAAAGAAAAGATGCCAAGGGGGTATTTGGCTTTTAGCCCCTTGCTACTTCTGTCTCCAGACCTTGACCCTTACTGTATAAGTCTGATATGTTGTTTACAGGAGGAGAAAAAAAAATAAAGGAGCTTCCAAACAAAAACCAAAGAGAACTGCAGCAGTTCTCTTCTGCTACACAGATTTATAGGCATTCCCACAAAATTCCCCAGGGCTGGGCCCAGCTGCCAAGTGATTGACAGTGATTACCAAAGGAGAGTTTTGTGGGTTTTCAGAGGCCTAACAAAGTAGAGTCCTCCTTACTAGCAGATGGCTGTCTATAGGGAAATTGACAAGGCTCTCTCCCTGCCACCCCTAAAATAAATTTCCCTCTGGAACTTGCAGGGAGTCTGTGATGCCTCCTCCCCTTCAGAGTGGAGTGTGCTGTTTACTTATTGGCCCATATGTCACATCAGGGGGGCAGTGTTGCCCATTCTCCCCCCAGGGGCCTGAGATGAGTGTGGGTGGGGACATTTTGATGGGCGGGGAGTAGTTTGTTGAAAAGTTGCAGACATGTCAGACACACTTCACTTAGTCCTCTCGTTAGCTTATGGCCCCTTCTGTAGGTTCAGATTCAGGAAGGAAGGACTCTCAAATAGTCCTTTATCGGCACACTGCCTCCCCAAAATGGAGATTTCTCAGGGCATGCCAGGACCAGGATTTCAAGAATAATACTGATAAGCTTTTAAAAAGAAAGGGGAGGCCACTGAGTGAGAATGTGTGGTTAGGTCTTGGCATCTGTGATCAATATAGCAGGTGCTTTGCTGCCACATTGATGGGGGGAGGAAGGTGGTGTCAGAGGCTTTTTATCCCACGAAGCACCCAGGCCCTGGGGGAGAGGTGACTTGGAGAGCCCCTGTCTGAGTCAAAGTTGTCCTCTCTCCTTGTTCCTATTCCTGGAAGCAACCTGTTACCCTCATGTGTATTGCTAGAAAATCTTTTCAACATGCCCTGCAGGGCCCATCAGATAGTACCAACAAACCCTCATACCAGAATGGCCACCTACAGTTTACAGAGCATTGTCAAGTCTTTGGTCTCTCCTGTGGTCTCTGAGGAGGAGGGGATGACAGTATCATCTCCATTTTAAGGGCAGAAGATGGAGGCTGAGAGAAGCCTCAAGGTTTCTTTGCAAGGTGGTGTTTCAGTGGCACCTGACTGAAATCCCACATATCTGGCTACCCTTCTGCTTCTCGAAGCTTCTAGTAGCTCATCCTGCTGTCTCTTTTGTTGGGCCTTTGCGAGATGGCAGAGAAGTTTGGTTTCTGGGAAGGGAAAGCATCATAGTTGGCATAATGTACTTCATGGGCTCTCTTCTGCCTCATGGGCTCTCTTCTGCCTCACATTTGTTCTTCAGCTTCCCCCCTTCGGAGCTCGGTCCCTCTTGTTTTTCTGGAGTCAGAAAGCCCCGCCAGCATTATTATTTTTTGCCACTGGCCAAGGTTCAGTGATGCCAGTGTGGACACAGGAATCAAGGGAATGTTCTGCACTACCTTGTCTTCTAACTTTACAAGATAATGTCCAGCATGCCTTGCTGACTGACAGTGCTCATGGGGATAAAGCCATCCTTTGTGGACCACAGAGTGCTTGAAATGGCAGCTTAACAAGTTTGGGCTTTATCTTGTAGACAGAGGTTAGCCAGGATAGGGTCAGTGTTCTGGGGGTTAGAAGGCAACTCTTGGAAAAAGATTTGCTCAGGGACGTTGTTGGACAAGAAGGGGGCAGGAGCAGCTCTGCCGAGGTAAACGAGGTGAAGGGATCATTTCAGAAATGTAATCCAAGGAAGACTTTGTGCCAATTAATTGCAATTGCTGGCTCCTCACCTTTCAGCATATGGTTACAATAAGCTGGTCACAGCCTTCAAGTGTGTTGTAATTGTCTGTTTACCTGTCTGCCTTCCGTGCTTTTGTGTGAGCTTTGAGAGCAAAGGGGCCTAGTCTTATTCCCCAGTTCCTAGCACAGGGCAAGACCTAGAGTAAATGCTCAGTAAATGCTTGTTTGAATGATGAGAATTTCACACCTTTGTTCACAGGTACTGCCAACAAATTCCCGTCAAGAACTGCCAATCCTTAGCAGAGTCTTTCATGCTTATATATTAGGCATCTGCTTGGAGCCACTGGGGTCCTGTTTAATGGGCTGAAGCAGGTCTTGACTAACTAGAGAGTAGCTGGCTAAATGGAGCCCTGGTGTCTGGTGGAGGCAGTTTTTCCCCTTAAGGGCCTGTTAAAGAAAAATTATTCTGACACCTGTTAAAATGGTAAAGAAGACTTTCTTCAAGAACTATTGCAATAGGGGAGAGAGACAGAGACTGAACTCAACTCCTAACATAACAAGGACAAGTGGGGATTATTAGCCAATGAGCAGAGGGGGTCAGTGGATGCAAAATTCCTTAGAGAAATTTGACTAGATGTTGTTTTGGAGTGAATGTTTGTATCTGCTCCCCCATTCATATGTTGGCATTTGGAGATGGGGCTTTTGGGAGGTGATTATTTAGATGAGGTCATAAGGGTGAGCCCCCATGATGGGATTAGTATTCCTATAAAAAGAGGAAGAGAGACCAGCATTCTCTCTCTCCCCTTCTCCCCTATATGATGACGCAGTGGGAAGGTGGCTAGTAGCCAGCCAGGATAAGGATTCTCACCAGGGACTGAGCCTGCCAACTTCTTGATCTTGGATGTGCCAGTCTCCAGAACTGTAGGAAATGAATGTTGTTGAAGCCATCCAATCTATGGTAGTTTGTTATAGCAGCCCAAGCTGACTAAGACAGATATCCAGGCTGAGGGAATTCTTGCTAAACTGGCATAACAGGATTTTTGCTAAAGGCAAGCCAAGGATTTAGGAATCAGGGCTGGGGGATGCCTGGGGGGCTCAGTGGTTAAGGGGCTGCCTGGGATCGAGCCCCACGTGGAGCCTGGGCTCCCCACTCAGCAGGGAGTCTGCTTCTCCCTCTGCCTCTCCCCCAACTTGTTCTCTCTCTCAAAATCTTAAATCAGGGCTGGGGAGGATGGGGAACTTGATCAGATATCAAGTGTGATCAGATGTCTCCGGTGGGGGGGATTTTTGCTAAACTGACTTAGCAGGGTTCTTTGCTAAAGACAGGCCAAGGTCAGGGCCTAGTTGAAATGAGGGCTTAGAAGAGCCTGACTAAATTTCAATGGAAGAGGGCGTCTTTTTCAGGCTTAATCGGCTGAGGCCCAGTTTTGCCCATTATGTCTGCCATTTGCTGCACCACTAACCTCCATTTGCCCAGGCAGGCACAGCTGATGGGAAACCTGAGCTGATGCCAATGGTTGCCCAATGAAGCTATCCACTAAAATTTCCCTGGGAGCAGCTTGAAAAATACCTATGCCTGGGCCCTGTCCCATACCTACTAAATCTGAATTGATGAGCATATGTTTAACAAGCTCTCCTGGTGATTCTCCTTATCAGCCAGGTCAGGGACCCACAGGTTTACACTATGGATTGACCAAGAGGGAGAAAGGGAAGGAGAACTGGTTGTTGGGGGAGGGGTTCCAATATCTACTTTGCTCCCTTATTTCCATAGACATGGGTTCCTTCCACCCCTGGAGATGCCAGGACTTGTGTACTCGGCAAAATGGCAAAGTAAATGAATATTGTTTGTAATATCTGCCACCTTGGCTTTTTGGGCTTTTTTTTTTTAAACTTACAAAATTTTTAAGTAGTCTCTGATGTAGGAAAGATGTTAGGGTTCGAAGCCGAGGGCCAAGAAAGAATTCTTGAGACGTCTTTGGCGCGAAAAGGTAGTTTTATTAAAGCACGGGGACAGGACCCATAGGCAGAAAGAGCTACACCGGGGTCATGAGGAGTGGCCCATTATATACTTGCAAGTTGGGGGTGGGTAGGGAGAGTGTAAGTCTCTAAGGAACTTTGGAAGCAAGGTTTCCAGGACCTTGAGGAGGCCGTTAGGAAAAGGTCATTTATTACTGCCTAATAAAACCTTAGTCATGAGACCCTTCAGATGTATATCAGTGGGTTCTATGCTTGGGGAATGACTGCCAACATATATCTTGGGGGGGGGGGGGGGGGGTAGAGATAAAGGAAGTTTCCAAAGGAACTTCTTTGTTAAAGTAGACTTACAGGATCCTTGGGTTCGGGCTAAGATTGCCTTTTGCCCTTAGCAAAGTGTTAACACCAAGCAGCTGAGCTCCTAGAGGAAGGTCACTCTGCTAGTTTCAAGGACTTGTGAATGGGCTGTAAGTAGTAAGGAAATTTTTTTTGCTGTTGTTTCCCACATCAGGCTGCACACCCTTGAACTCACCACCCTGAGATCAAGAGTCACATGCTCTACTGACTGAGCCAGCCGGGCGCCCCTAAAATTTAAGTAAACTCTACCCCCGACGTGGGGCTTGAACTTACAACCCCGAGATCAAAAGTAACATGTTCCACCGACTGAGCCAGGGCTTCTGCTGTCCCTCAGACACCTGGTACCCTTCCCTCTACTTTCTTCCTTCTGAAAGCGACTGGCTAGGTACCACTTTCTAAGGTTTATATTTTTGATGAGGCAGACTGGTGTCTTTTGAAAGGGAACAAATCCAGAAGTTAAAGGACTGGATGTCCCCAAAGTAGATTCAGATATCGGGCAGTGGGGGTGGGGTGGGAGGGCAGCAAAGTTTCGCGCATGCATGTGTATGTAGAGGTGTTGGGGGGGGGGTGAGACCGTCTAGTATCCGTACAAATTACACAGAGCTGCTTTCTTTGCCTGTGCCTAAAAGCGGCTCAGATACTTTGTCTATGCCCCAGATTCTTAGGACTTTCTGGGAGATATTAGGCAGAGTCCTATCTTTTTCCTAAAAGGACAGAAAAATGAAAGGTTTAAAGCTAAACCCGGACCCTCAGGTAAGATGCAACCCTTACTGAAATAGCACTGTCAGCAGAACACGGTCCCGTTGCCTCATTATCAGGTGAGGTCAGGACATTATTTCTGGCAGCTTGTGAAAGCCGCAGCCTGTTAGAAAAAAGTCTTCCTGAAGGTTTAATACAGCCCGCTCTGGCTCTTTCTCAGGAGCTCAGCGCGCTTGCGCGTGCTCTTTCTCTCTCTTTTCTTGGGCCTCCTTTTAAAATGCTACTTAAATTTGCTTGATCCACTGGCCCCCAGCCCCAGCTAATTTGGAGATCAAGAAAGGGAATTTGATATCTATAAAAGATGTGTCTGTCTTTCCACCTGAGCTACCTTTGTATTTCATTCTGTTTTATTACAGGAAATTGTGTGAGGGGCTCTAAACACTAACATACATAACATTGATTGTATTCTGCATAACAAATTGGATTAGGATAATTACCACACAGATGTTAAAAAACCCAAAATGCAAATCAATGCAATTAGTCATGACTTAATATACTATAATTCACACATTGGAATGTCTTATTGTGATTATACTATTTTAGAACAAAACGCTTTAACAAAAAAGGAAGAAAAGAATTCTTTTACCCTGGCGCTGCACGTGCTCTGAACAAGAAATTGTTTTATGCTAATTTGGAATTTGACTACTCAGAATTCTTATTAACTAATCAGATCCTTCAATTTCTCTTGCCCCCTTTTATATAGAGAAAGCTGCTTCTTTAGCAAGACAATTTCATGCACAATTCAACTTGAATGCCACCATTATGAACAAAGGAATTTGCACACGGATGCTTTTGACAAACATGGCTTTAGAAAACCGAGCCTTGGGTGATGGGGGGTAGGGGCCCCCCTCATTGATGGCCAAGACCTTGAAACAAAGCAGACAAGTGTAAGCAATTGGAAGGGGCCCAAGTTAGCCCACAGATAAGCAGACCTGTCCCGGGGGCAGTAGGCTCAAGAGTTGCCACAAAGCACTGTATAGCTTTTGCCTAGCTGAGAGGGTCAGTGGGGCCTGAATTCCAGCCCGGGATCCACACTCCAAGTTCTACACCCAGGTGACCCAAGGAAAGAGCACCTCTTTCTAATTCACACAAACGTGACTTATGGCTACAAGGCAGGAGTTTGGTCAGAGAGCGAAGAAAGCAAAACAATCAAGTCTCATTGCCAGAAACTGCAGCAGCTAGGACCCCGGGAGTCTAAACTGTGATGAACTCAAATCCAATTCCTACAGTCTTTTCTGGTTTATCCTACAAGCCCACCACCCCACCCCTAGTGCTCTGCTTTTGCTTAGAATTTCCCTGAGATCTAAGTTTTACACTCTCAAGTACACGCTCTTTTTGATTGTTTTCTATGTCAAAGCTTTGCACACCCGAATGATCTGGGAAAAATTATTTTCCCTCTACCCTTCTAGATTCTTGATTGAGACCCCCTGTAATAAAAAGACAGATTAACAGGAGAAAACAAACCTGTTTAATAGCATGTATACTTTCTGTATACATGGGAGAAACCCAGGAAAACTGAGTAACTCCCAGCAATGGCTCAAGCTAGCACCTTAAATATCATCTCTGGCAAAAGACTAAAGATGTTGGGGGTGGGGGGAGCCAGTTAATGGGAGGCTATCATGAAAAGCGTTGTAAACCAGAGTATGGTTGTTATGCAGGTCTATGTCCTCGCCCCCTCCACTGATAAATTTCTAGAGGTTTAGAGTCCTCCTTCTCTTCCCCTACTGAGAGGGAGACACCCTTACAGATGGAGATTTCTCTTATAAATGTAAATGTCTCTTACAAAAGGGGAACTTCTCAATTTTCAGAGCTTTCCCTGAGTCTGTATTTCTTGAAAATAATTAGCCTAAAAGAATCCTTATGCTAAAGAGGCATAGTATGGGGTGGCAAATTCTGTCCCCCTTAAGTGCTAAGGTAGTGCTGCCATCATCCTCTCTGGGGTCTCCTCCCGCACCTAGAGTCGCCAGATTTAGCAAATAAAAATAAGGGATTCCCAGTTATTTTTTTTTTGCCTAGTTAATTTGAATTCCAGATACACAACGAATGATTTTAGAAATACATAAAAAATGAATAACATATCACATGCGATATTTTGGACATACTTACATTAAAATTAGCATTGTTTATCTGAAATTCAAATTTAACTTGGGTTCCGTGTTTTATCTGGCAACCCCACCCCAGCACAAAGCACAGAGCTTGTTGATTAAAATAGATCTAGGCCAGTGGTAATCACATTTGAGCCTTTATCAGGATCACCTGGAGGTGATTAAGACACAGATGGCTGGTCCCCACCCCCAGAGTTTCTGATTCATCATGTCTGGGGAGGTGCCTGAAAATTTGCATTTCTACAAGTTCCCAGGTGATGCTGCTGCTGGTCTGGGGACCACACATTGAGATCCACTGCTCTGGCTCAACCTCAATAAATAGATCCAATGGGAATGAAGCTCTTGTTGCCAAGTTGATAATACGCAGGCCAAAAGCTTTCCTGACCTCTTGCAGTGGGGTCTGTGGGCTCCCTTCAGGTGCTCCTTCAAGGAGCGTGTGTTCGTCTGTGAGGCTCTCAGCTTGCTAGGGTGAAATCCCTAGAAATAATAATCCCCCTTGACTGCCTTAGGTTAGTGATAAGCAAAATTGTGGTGTGGATTTGTTGCTTCTAGCCTCGTTTGAACTTCCATCAACTTGAACTACTCTGCCTTCCTTCTAGATGCCACTGTCTTTCCATTCTCGAGCCAGGAATGGCAAATCTGTGTTGTGGGTCCCAGTGAAGAAGGACTCCACTTATTTCTTCAGCAGGGAAGCTATTATTTGGGGGTTACTGGTAGTTTTTAGTAAAGACCTTGATTTCCTTTGAGGCTTTCTTCCTTTCTTCTGGGCAAGGCATGAAAATGGCCCTTTAGTTATAAAAATGTAAAGCAGTATATGCCCAGTGACAGGGCACTGACAGCCGTCAGGAGGGAATGAGGGGAATTTGCATAAGGAGTACGAGAACTTGTCTTTCAGACTGGGATGAGGTCCTGAATATCTGACTGAGATCCTGACCCTTTCTATTCAAGGCCCAAAGTTATTGTAACATGTTGGGTTGGACTAGGGTGGTCCTGGCCCATTCTAGAAATTGGGAAAGGGCAACAAAACTCCTGAGATAAAAAGCACTCTGAGGGTAGGAGACAGGATCAAGTGGCTGGCCTGGGCACTGGAGGTCTGTGGTGCAAGGGATTAGGAGATGTTGCTTTTAATCCGCTGATACAGAATCTGCCTCAACACAGCCCCTCTTGGGGGCAACTTCGTGCCACAAGCAAAGATACATTGTGCATGAAAGGGTTGGAAGAGCCTGGGTCTATTTTTTCTTGAAACATTTGTCTGGGGCAAGTATGTTCCATTGTCCTTGTGGGACATAATCCAGCCCAGCAGTCAAGTCTGTATAGTGGTCTCAGGGAGTGTACTTGACACCCTGTATTCTTTTTTTTTTTAAGATTTTATTATTTTCCATAGTGTCTGTATCAGTTTGTATTCCTACCAACTGAATAAGGTCCCTTTTCTTCTACATCCTCCACAACACCTATTGTTTCTTGTGTTTTTTATTTTAGTCATTGTGACAGGTGTAAGGTAGTATCTCATTAAACCATATGGAGGTTCCTCAAAAAATTAAAAATGGAATTACCATATGATTCAGTAATTCCACACTGGGTATTTACCCAAAGAAACACTAATTCAAAAAAAGGTACATGCACCCCTATGTTTATCACAGCATTATTTACAATAACCAGGTTATAGAAGTAACCCTGGTATCCATCAATAGAAAAGAAGGTGTGGTATATATATACAATGGAATATTACTCAGCCATAGAAAAGAATGAGATCTTGTCATTTGCAACAACATGGATGGATCTAGAGGGTATAATGCTAAGTAAAATGAGCCAGTCAGAGAAACACAAAATACCATATTTCACTTATATGTGGAATTTAAGAAACAAAGCAAATGAACAAATTTTAAAAAAGAGACAAACAAACCAACAAACAGCCAAAAAAAACCCCAGGCTCTTAAATATAGAGAACAAACTGATGGTTACCAGAGGGGAGATGGGTGAGGGCTTGGGTGAAATAGGTGAAGGTGATTAAGAGTACCCTATCACGATGAGCACTGAGTAATGTACAGACTTGTTGAATCACTATATTGTAACCTGAAACTAATATAATACTGTATATTAATTGTACTTGAATTAAAAATAAATAAATACAAACTTTAAAAAACAAAAAAAACCCAAAAACAAAAAAAGATTCTATTATTTATTTGAGAGAGGGAGAAGAGAGTACAAGTCGGGGGAGGAGCAGAGGGAGAGGGACAAGCAGACTCCATGCTGAGCACGGAGCCCAACTCGGGGTTCCATCTCATGATTCTGATCATGACCTGAGCTGAAATCAAGAATCAGACACTTAATCGACAGCCACCCATGTGCCCCAGATACCCTGTGTTCTAAGGAACCTCAAGATAGAGGCTGAATTTCCTGTCAATATGGGCATATAAAAACTCAGTCGTGGTAATTTAAACAGTAAAAGCAATTCAAATTTGTACTTTGAGTTGGTGAAGTCAGTGTACTTCTTATGCATTACATATATGGTGCTGCCTCCCCCTTTTGCTCTCATGGTCTCACTGTTATTTGATCACAGCCTTCTTTCCCATTGATCCTGGGGGTGCCCTTTGTACCCCCTGATTATTAATTAGGGCCTTCTTGGTTGCAAGTGACAAAAAAACGTTTTAATCTTTATGTAGTACTTACTATATGCCAGGTAGTGTTCTAAAGGTTTTATAAATTTACAAATTTTTACAGACTCTTTTTTTAAAGATTTTATTTATTTGAGAGATAAAGAGAGTGAAAGAGAGAACATGAGTGGAAGGGAGGGGCAGAGGCAGAAGCAGACCCCTCACTGAGCAGGGAGCCCGATGCAGGGCTCAACCCCTGGACCCTGGGATCATGACCCGAGCTGAAGGCAGATACTTAACTGACTGAGCCACCCAGGTGCCCCTTTACAGACTCTTTTAATTCAACCATAGAAGGTAGAGATATTATCCCAATTTTACAGAGTAAACAAAAAGGAGATTTTTTTTTTTTTTTTTTTAGTATGGATTCAGGGGTATCTCACAAAACCCAGGTTCCTGAATGTAAGTGATCTTCAGAAATGAACTGGGACCCTGGGATAAGTCCTACCTGGATTCTCTACCACTTGTTCCTGTGCCTCTTTGTATCTGTGTTTCATTCTTCTTTCTTCCATTAGATCAGGTTTCTCTTTCTAGATCATATGGAGGAAAATATGGTGTCTAATACCACCCAAGTTTCACATGTGATGAAACTGACCATCCAGAGAGTGAAACTGATCTCTCTCTCAATTAAATAAATCCTGTTGGAGGGAATTTATTAGTTCAGTTTGGGTTAGGTGTCCAGTCCTGGACTCAGTCTCTTGGGGATCAACTTTTGCTAACCAAATGTAACTTATAAAAGAGGGGTTTAGAAAACTATGGACAGAGGGCAGCAAGTCACATTGCAGGAACATGGAGTTCCCACTGATACCAGGTAGATAGAGGAAGGAAAGGGAAAAGTCCTAGAAATGAAGCACTGGGAAGACAATAGCTGTCTGCAAAACCTTAACTCCTCATTCCACCTGGCTCCTACCAAGTGATAACAACTGGCACATGGTACTATTTGTTATCTCTGCTCTGACCTCCTCCCTCTATCAGTATGGGTCATGGATGTGGTAGCTTCATTTATACTCATTGCATCGGTCCAAAGGGAGGATTTTCACATCTGTCCCAGGTTGTCCCCTGTTCTCTGCCCAGGTAGCCCTTTTCTGCTCCTATGCAATATGGCTTGACCTCCTCCTGCAGTCAACTGCTCAGTCAACTGAACATAATTTCAGTGACCTTTTCCTAGGCATGGTGACAGAGCTGTTACAGAGAAGGAAATTGCCTCTGAGAGGATGTGGCAGTTGGAGGAATGAGGCAGGGTAGAGGTGTCAGTAAGAAAGTTTGTCTATCTGGCAATTTAGTCAGCTACTAGTTAGGCCCAGAGACAGTTTTGTCAGAGATACTTAGGGGTCAGTTATCTCATGGAGATGGACTCATGCTAACCAAATCTAAATCACAAGGGATCGAGATACAAAGCCAGAGTTCCATTTTATTCGTTTTCCAGGGGTACAGACAATTGTTCATCAGACTGGAGTTGGCATGTCAGCTGGTAAGGCCAGACTCGAAAGGGAAGGTTAATAATAGAAGAAAGTTGTTTGGGGAGCAAGGAATGAGAACTAGGAGAACTCCTTGGATTATCTTTAAAAGAATTTTGAGGATAGCTGACACACTATTACATTAGTTTCAGGTGTACAACATAGTGATTCAAATCTCTGTATGTTATGCTGTGTTCACCACAAGCAGAGCTACTCTGTCCCCACACAACACTATTACAATACCATTGTCTATTCCCTATGCTCTGCATTTTAGTCCCGTGATTTATTCATTCCATTCTGGGATTATCTTAATGGCATCTGCCATCCACCTATGATAGCCCCACCCTAGAGATAGATCAGACAGCAGGGACTAAATATTCATACTTGTATGTGAGAATGAGCTTTCCTGGGCCAGCTGAGCAAGATATTGAGAGTTTCTTGTTCTTTGACACACTGCCATCTAGATCTCAACACTAGCCGCTTCTTTGGTTAACACGTCTATCCTCAGCTTCGGTCAAGTTACCGTGCCATCAGTTATCAGCAGCATTACCTCAAACCGGTGAGAAAGGAACATTGTTCTGCAGTACGATAATTGATGGTTGCAGCTAAACATTTTTTTCAACACTGAGTTAAACTTAAATAGGTTTCTTTTCCATAGGACTGCTCAGAGCCTTTAGTGAACTAAGCAATGTGCCCTGTGAATTTCCAAAAGAAGGATAAAGACTATAAATTTATCTGACCACTTACTTGTATTATTCAGAAGAAGTCACGATGGCAAGTGTATTCGTTTCCTATTGTTGCTGAGCAAATTAGCATAAATTCAGTGGCTTAAAACAACCCAAATATTATCTTACAGTTTCATAGTTCAGAAGTCCTAAAATCAAGGCGTCAGCAGGGCCATGTTCCTCCTCTAGGGGAGGATCTGTCTCCTTGCCTTTTTTTTTTTTTTTTTTAGCTTCTAGAGGCCATCCATATTCCTCCTCCATCTTCTAGGCCAGCAGCTAGCATCTCTAGACCCCTCTTCCCCCTCTTCTCCCCACTACTGTCATCACCCCTTCTGACTCTGATGCTCCTGCCTCACTCTAACAAGGACTCTTGTGATTACACTGGACCCACCCAGATGATCCAGGGTAATCTTTTTTTCTCAAGCTATTTAACTTAATCATATCTGCAAAGTCCTTTTGGCTATGTGATGTAACACATCCCCTAGATTTTGGGGATTAGGATGTGGACATCTTTGGGGGGTGTCGTTATTTTACCTACCACAGGGAACAATGGGAAACACTGGACTGTGGTATTAAACATGCTCATACTATCATACTATTCTGAGATATGCTGAGGTCAAACTTCACTGGGTTTGGGGAGCTCCGGACCTTTCTCAGCTAAATTTTTAGAGGTTAGAATGGGCTCCTATAGACTCACAGAGTTCTCAGAGGGTGCTTATTACCTACAAGATCGATTGCTTTCTACTTGGGCAGTGGCAAAAGCTCCCCGCTGGAAGAAGAGAAAGGGCTTGTGTACTGAAGAAGGGGACTTTCCCCCAGACTCCTTCCCAGAAATATCATTCTCAGACACCAAAATCATGCAGAAGAAGCCCATGTCAACGGGTTAAACTTACTTGTTTAATCAAAAGTAGAGATAACCTATCATTTGAAATGGAAATTAGGGCTCCAGAATATCTTAAATGAGAGTGTTGCCACCCTGGGAAACCCCCTGTGGACTAGTGGGCAGGAAAGTAAGGCTGCAAGCAGTTGACCTTTTCATATCACCCGATGTATTTGTGACAGGTGCTATGCTGTGTTTGAAGAAATTGACACCCAAAGCTCTTCATTTTCCTGCAGAGAAAACGTGGTATCTTCTTTCTCTAAGGATATTTCAACCTTGTTTCATGGATGATGGTAATAACTCTTGACTTTGAACTAGTTCCTCTTGGGTATGGGGGTCCCCAAAGCCTATGACATTACCAGAAACCAAACCAAAGACAGAGTTATTGAGATTCCATTAACGCTGCCTTGACTAAGAATAGTAATTTCACCTTAAGCACCTGATTATGCCAGAGATTCCATTGCAGAGGATGAGTAACTTAGATTGTTGAGAAATAATTCCTCCTGAGGGCTTGGGTCTGCTTGGGAAAATACATAGCAGAGGTTCCCAGGTATCTTTTTCTCACCAAACCTCAGTAGCCTTTTCTTCACTCCTATTTTTTTTTCTTGTTCCCACTGACACTGACTACCTTAACTTATTAAATGTTTTAATAGTTTGGCTTCTGTGACCCAGCCTTATGCTAGTTTTTCTTCTACCCGTTGGACCACATCTCTCTTGTATTTCCTGGTTTCCTCTTTTCTTCATCCTAACTGTGGATTCTCTTGAAGACACAGTCATTGACACTCTCCTTTTCTTTATGTACTCTTTCATTCATCCATCAAACATTTTTTTAATGTTTAAATATTTATTCATGTTTGGAGAATTATTTTTTTAAAGATTTTATTTACTTATTTGAGAGAGAGAGAAAGAGAACAGAGGGAGAGTGAGAGGGAGAAGTAGACTCCCAGGGGACCAAGGAGCCCGATGCAGGGCTTGATCCCAGGACCCTGAGATTATGAGCCAAGATGAAGGCAGATGCTTAATTGACTGAGCCACCAGGGGCCCCCCCCATGTTTGAAGACTTATATTGTGCTCTGGGGATACAGAAATGTATTAGACACAATCCTTGTCTTCTGGGAACTCAAAAACTAGGGAGGGAGACAGGAAATCAATGAATGAAATTAATGAATACTTCATATCTGAAGTGTATATGAAATATTTTTATGGAAATCCTTGGCAGAGACATCTATATGTGTTTCCAGTTGGGATGCTTTCAGCTGCAAGTAATGGAAAACTCAAGATGATTTAAACAATAAGGACAAATATTATTTCTTATAACAAGTTATCTAAAGGTAGGGGTATCCAGAATTGGTCAGTTCAGTGGCTCAAGAAGGGCATTAAGAACCCAGGTCTTTTCTCTTTGCCTGCTATCTTTAGCATATTACTTTTAGAACTGCAAATTGGTTTCCTGCAGTGCATTTATGAATAAGAAAATGCTACTTTCCATGCCCCCTCCCAACTTCCCTTCAGGACCCAGGTGGCTAAGATTACCTAAATCAGTTGCTGAGGAGGGAAATGAAACTACCATGATTGGCTTGGACCAGGGGATCTCAATTTTGGCTGCACATGAGAATCACCTGGACGTCTTTTAAAAAGTCCATGCCCAGGCATATCCTAGAGCAATTAAATCAGAATCTCTGGCTGTGGGACCCAGGCATCAATGTCTTTAAAGTTCCCCAGTTGATTCCTCTATGCAACCAAGGTTGAGAACCGCTGGCCTAGACCAGTCCTTCTGATTTTTCCCTCTGGAGCACGAGAGGTCCTGGCCTCCCTTAAGAACATGAGGGTCTGCTCTAGGAAAAAATTAGGATTCTGTAAGCAAGGAAGAAATGAGGAATAGCTTTTTGGTAGGCAAATCACAATGCCTGCCACAGTAACTAATCAACATTCGTGACTTCAACTAGCACTTCTATGTGGAGACTGCCTCTTCTGGCTCTGACCTCATCTGAGCTCTTGACTTATTTCTTCAACTGTCTCCTGGCATCTCTACTTGTTTTTTTTTTTTTTTTTTTTTGTCCACACCTCAATCTCAGTTTGTTCCAAACCAAGTGTTCAGCCTGCTTCCCTTCCTGATGACATTTCCATCACATGGTACCAGCATTCTCCAGGTATTTCAGGCTCAAATTCTTGGGATCTTTTTTTATACATCTCCTTTAACCCCTACTTTTAAAGTCACCTCACCCTGGTGGTTTTTTTTTTCCTGAGATATTTTAATTCTACTCCACTATATCCCCTTCTATCCTGGTTTAGGCTGTCCTACAGCATTGCATGCTTACGTCCTATAATGGCTCACAGCTTGTTTTCTGACTCTAGTCTTTCACTCTTTTAGGTCATTCTGCATATCACCTTAGACTCATATTCCTAACATACTGCCTTCATTATGTGACTCCACAGGATGCCTTTTGATGGTTACCAATTTTTTGCCTGTTTTCAAGGTCCTTCAAATTTCAAGCCCATCTCCTCTTTTAAGGCCTGGTTCAGGACCTAGTTCCTCCAGGAGGTGTTCTCTGCTTATCCCAAATCCCTTGGATTCAGACAGATCTTTGCTGAACTCCTGACTCCACCACTTACCACCTGTTTTTTTGGCAATTTATGTAACCTTTTTTTTTCTTTTTTCTCTTTTCTTTTTTTTTTTTGCATAACCTTTCTGAGTTTTGGTTTTCTCATCTGTAAAGTGGGAATAATATTAGTTTCTAACTCGTAGGGTGATTAATTAGGATTTAAAAAGTTCCTTTTCTCCCTGCCTCTTTTCTGACCCTTTATGTTGCCTCTTCTTTTACTACATAACTTAGCCTTTTATTATCTAATGCCCTCTACTCTGGCCTGATTGTTTCATGAATATAGGTCTCTTTTCTCCCCAACTTGATAGTAAGGCTCTTTTAAGTGTGGGCACTGTACTTGCCATTTTTTCTCTCTTGTGCCCTTCTGAATTTTATTGTACACTGAGCCAATGTAGAAAGTATTGCACAGACGCTTGCCAATTTTGTAAATATTTAAGTAGCACAAGCTAAAAGCACTATAGGAGCTGGGAGGAGGGAACTGTCTGCACCTCAAAGAGATGGGACATCCATGCAGAGTTACTTCCTTTTTGCTAACTCCATTCCAGTCAGCAGCTTCCATGCTTGATTTCTGGAGTAGAGTTGCAGGTGATCTTACTTGGATAGAAGTGCTCTCCATACCAGTTTCTATTCTTTTCACTCTTGGGGCAAGGTGGAAGCCTGACTTGCTGCAGCTCTGGGCTTGCATTCAGTGGCCTGTTCATCACATTGGTAAAGGCCAATGGCTTTGGCTTCCGGTAGGGTGGGGTGATTGTGTAGTGCTGGTGGTATGATTTTCTCATTTGAATCTCTATTTGGCTGTTCTCTCTGAATGCTACCAAAGTTGTTGCAAGGCAATTTTCCAAACGGGGATGAAGAAAAGTGTGAAAGATGGAGAAAAATGTATCATGTATTTTGCTCTGTGGCTTCACACTGTTTTGGTTTCTTTGGTTTAATTATTTGGTTCTTTGTCTCAATTGTGATACTCTCCTTGCCTGGAACACATTTGAACCTGAATCTATATAATTGGAAATTCACTTGAAAAAAAGCCTTGGGCAGAGACTTAGAAGACCTTAGTCTGTGTGTACCTTTAGCCAAGTTACTCCCTTGCATGGCGCCTCAGTTTCCACGTCTGTAAAATAGGAATAATGCCTTCCTTACCTATGCCACATTGGTGTGGAAAGAATAAGATGATTAGTGATGTGAGCATGCTTAGGAAAGTGAAAAGCCTTCACAAATGTAAGGATGTATTATTTTAAATGGAATTTAAATGCAATCTGGTTTCAAGAGAGCATTCTTTAACCAGTGGGAATTGGTAAATTTGCTTTTACGATGAAGCATAAGCCTTATATTATTGCCTAAAGGTATTTGATGGCTTCCCGACCATTTTCCTGACAGTGTTTGTAGTTCTGCGTGTGTGGTGATGGTGGTGCCCTTCTGAAAGTTGTATTCCATGTGATTTTACGTTGTCTGGTGATACATATGTGATGTATTTGGAGATTCTCTTAATCAGCCCCTCCCTTTCTACTGTTCTTGTGTATGTTAATGAGCCATAATTAAATTCATTTTGAAATTTAATAACAATTAACATTCTTTGAACACATACCATGTATTATAAACTGGTCTTAATCGATTCGGTTTTATCTATGTTTATTTATTCGGAGATAATGGTAGCTGGCAAAGAAGTATGAGTTTGAGATGGGTGAGGGTTATTTACTTTTTCACAATATCCCTAGGGGGTTACAATGAAAGCAAGTCTTGGACTAAATTTTGTCATGCACACATCAACGTTTATTAAACGAACATTCATTAATGGCAGTGACAAAGCAGTTCATACAACCTGTACTGTAAGCTTGATTATGTCTCAGCAATCTGTCATTCAAAAGGTTTTACCGCATGTCTAGAAGGCTCACAGGAGGAAGGCACCACCACATTTCGGAAGCAGAATTTTATTTATTTATTTATTTTTAAAAGATTTTATTTATTTATTTATTTGACAGAGAGAGACACAGCGAGAGAGGGAACACAAGCAGGGGGAGCGGGAGAGGGAGAAACAGGGTCCCCGCAGAGCAGGGAGCCCGATGCGGGGCTCGATCCCAGGACCCTGGGATCATGACCTGAGCCGAAGGCAGACGCTTAACGACTGAGCCACCCAGGCGCCCTTGCAAGCAGAATTTAAAAAAAATTGTTCTGTTTATTGAGGTAGAGTTCATATAAAATGAACCATTAATCATTTTAAAGTGTACAATTTGGTGGCATTTAGTGTGTTTACAATATTGTATAAGCATCACCAACTCTCTATTTCCAGAACATTTCATCACACTCAAAGAGAACCCTATACCCATGCAGCAGTCATTCCCCACTCATTTTCTCCCCTACCCACTCTTCCAGCCCCTGGAATCCACTAATCTACTTGTACTCTCTATGGATATACCTATTCTGGAAGATTCATATGAATGGAATCATACAATATGTGATGTTTTGTGTCTGGCTTCTTTTCTTAGTGTAATGTTTCAAGGTTCATCCATGTTGTAGCATGGCTCAATATGTCATTCCTTTTTATGGCTGAGTAATAGTCTACTGTATAGATATACCACATATTTTATCCATTGATGACCTTTTGAGTTGTTTCTACATTTGACTATTATGAATAGTGCTTCTGTGAACATTCATGTGCACATATTTGATTGAGTACCTATTTTCAGTTCTTTGGGGTATATACCTAGAAGTGGAATTTTGGGGTCAGATGGTAATTCTGTTTCACTTTTGAGGAACTACCAAACTGCTTTCCACTGAACTGCAACATTTTACATGCCCACCAGTGATATATGGGGGTTCCTATTTCTCCACATCTTTGCCAACACTTGCTATTTTCTTTTTCTTTCTCTTTTTTTCTTTCAAGAATTTATTTAAATTCAAGTTAGTTAACATATAGTGTATTATTGGTTTCAGGGGTAGAATTTAGTGATTCATCACTTGCATACAAAACCCAGTGCTCATTACAAGTGCCCTCCTTAATACTCACCACCCCTCCAGCAACCCTTAGCTTATTCTCCATATTTAAGAGTCTTTTATGGTTTATCTCCCTCTCTGTTTTTATCTTATTTTATTTTTTCTTCCCTTCCCCTATGTTCATCTGTTTTGTTTCTTAAATTCCACATATGAGTGAAATCATATGGTATTTGTCTTTCTCTGACTAATTTCATTTAGCACAATACCCTCTAGTTGCATCCACATTGTTGCAAATGGCAAGATTTCATTCTTTTTGATGGCTGAGTAATATTCCATTGTGTTTGTATATGTGCATATATATATACACACACATATATATATATACATATACATGTATATGTATATATACATATATATACATATATACATATATATATACCACATCTTCTTTATCCATTCCTCTGTCTCTGGACATATAGCCACCCTAGTGGGTATGAAGTGGTATCTCATTGTGGTTTTAATTGCATTTCCCTAATGTTGAATAATGTTGAGCATCTTCTCATGTGCTCGTTGGCCATTTGTTTATCTTCTTTGGGAAAATGTCTATTTGGATCCTTTGCCCATTTTTTTTCTTTTTTTTTTTTTTCTCCTTTTGATGTTGAGGTAGACCTTTTTTTGTTCCTCGATTCCTCCATTACTGCCTTCTTTTATGATTAATTGATTTTTTTATAATGTATGATTTTGATTCCTTTCTCAGTTTTTTCTGTTTTTAAATTATTTTTCCATAGTGGTTACCCTGGAGATTACAATTAACATCTTAACTTTATACTAATCAAGTTTGAATTAATACTAATTAAGTTTCAATAGTACAAAAAAATACTGCTCCCAGGTGCCTGGCTGGCTCAGTTGGTAGCACGTGCAACTCTTGATCTTGGGGTCATGGGTTCAAGTCCCACATTGAGTGTAGAGATTACTTAAAAATTCTTTTAAAAAAAGTATTAAAAAATTGCTCCTGGGGTGCCTGGGTGGCTCAGTTGGTTAAGCATCTGCCTTTGGCTCATGTCCTGATCCTGGCATCCTGGGATCGAGCCCAGCATCAGGCTCTCTGCACAGCAGGGAGTCTGCTCCCACTTCCTCTACCCCTACCCCTGCTTGTGTGTGCTCTCTCTCTCTCTCTCAGATAAATAAATAAAATCTTAAAATAAAAATTGCTCCTTTATAGCTCTTTCTTTGTCTTTTGACAATTTGACGATTGTGTCTTGGTGCAGAGATCTTTGGATTTATTATGACTGGG
Source organism: Neomonachus schauinslandi (assembly GCF_002201575.2). Classification (NCBI taxonomy): domain Eukaryota; kingdom Metazoa; phylum Chordata; class Mammalia; order Carnivora; family Phocidae; genus Neomonachus; species Neomonachus schauinslandi. Next base: position 26,433,060 of record NC_058419.1, on the reverse strand, counting down.
TTTTGTTGTGCTTGTTGGATGTGCAGATTCATATTTTCATCCAATTGGGAAGTGTTTGGCCAATACTTCTTCCAATATTTTTTTGTGCTTCTTTCTGTCTCTCCTCTTCCTCTAGGAATCTATGCATACATTGGCACACATTGGATGGTGCCACACAAGTCTCTTAGGTTCTATTTAGTTTTCTTCATGCTTTTCTCTATCTTCTCCTCTGAATAATCTCAACTGATCTTTAAGTTTGCTGATCTTCTGCAGATTCTTCTGCTTCCTCAATCAATTGGTAAACCCCACTAATAGAGTTTTCATTTCAGCTTCTCTTTTCTTCTATAATTCCTATCCCTTCATTGATATTCTCTATTTGTTGAGACAGTGTTCTACTTGTTTCCTTTAGTTCTTTGTCTGTGGTTTCCTTTAGGTTTTGAACATATTTGATAGTTCACTTAAAGTCTTTGTCTACTAAGTCCAACACCTGGGCATCCTAAGGAATAGTTTCAATTAATTTTTTTCTCTATAGATGGATCATATTTCCTTGTATCTTTACATTCCTGGTAATTTTTTGTTGTTGAAAACTGGATATTTTGAATATTACAATGTGGCAATTCTAGAAATCAGATTCTTCACCCTTCCCAGAATTTGTTGCTGTTACCTGTTGTGGGCTTTTCTAAACTATTTTTGTAAAATCTCTGTTCTTTATCTGTGGCTCCTAAAGTCTCTGTTCTGTTAGCTTAGTGGTCAGCTGGCATTTTGACAGAGTTACATTAAATGCCTACAGCCAACAAAAGATAAAAAGAAGAGAAAATAAAGGAAAAAAAAGGACTACTTTCCTGGTCTTTGCCGATTGGTTCTGGGTTGAGGTAGTCCTTCAGTGCTTAGCCATTTACAACTCTTAGTCTTTATTTCCTACTTATGCAGAGCCTGAAGGCTAGCCAGAGGTTAAAGCTTAGGGTCTTCTCAGCCTTCTTCTGAATACGCATCCCACAAAGGGCCATGTGTGTGCATTCCTGGATTCCCTGGTATGCACAGGAGCTTTTAAAAGCCCTTATTTCCACATGTAGATCCTTTTCGAATCTCTTCCTTTCCAGGCTTCTTGGTCTTTATCTTGTCCCAAGTGTTGTTCCTTTTCCCAGACTGTTACAGCCAGTACCTGTGCCTTTTTGAGTGCTTTTGCCAGGGAAACTGCCCTAGCACTGGGAACTCTAAGTTGGGCAAAACAAAGGGTAGCTTTTGCTCTGGTCCTTGAGGAGGAAATGCCAGATGGGTTAAGGCCCTATATTTTGAGAATAAGGTCCATATTGCTCCCCTTGGCACTAGCAATCTACATCAAGGGCGCAGGGTGTGGTTTGCACAGCCACTGCCAATCTGTAGGGTAGGGGTGGTGGTGGGGCAATTTAGAATAACACAGTGTTCTCTTACTACAAAGCAGCCTCTTCCTTCTTCAAGTCTTCCCCTGGTTATTGTCAGTTCTTTATTTTATATTCAAGAGTTCTTCAAAAGTTGATTTGGGCAGTTTTTGTGAAGTTATTCGTTACTTTTATGGAGGAGCCCTCTAGTTTCTAGTGACATCCCTCCTACAAGCAGGATTTTTGTGCCTTATAGTAGACATTAGACAACCAAGAGAAATTTTTAAGCAATGGCTGGAATAGGACTCTTTGTGTATTAATTTTGAAGTCTTTCTCTAAGGGTACAGACAGGCTACAGGATTCCCTAGATTTTTATACCCTGTTCATGCAAAGGTGGGAGTGTCTCTAAAATATTTTTTTTTAGCCAGGTATAGCCCATTTTTAATATTTATCATGGAAATTAACAGGCTGCTATTTTTCATCAATGAAAGCCAATTTTTGACATTTATCAAGCTAATTAGCAAAGTATAGATGGTTCTGTGTCTGAGATATAGGTAACAGAAGCACTTGTGGCCATCACTTCTGGAATGTGACCCTGTCTGGCATAACTCTGGCTCCCTACCCCCATCTGTGTATCCTGATGAGGGCAAGTGACTGACCCTAGAAGTAAAGCTGAAACCCACTGTCACATAACAAATATCACACTGTCTCTGCTGAAGTATTATAAAGTAAATGGTAGACATTGTAACACTATATTATGTTGTTTAATACAACAGTCCCGTGAAGTAGTAGTGTAATTATCTCCATGCTATAGATAAAGAAACTGAAATTTGGGGAGATTAAATTATTTATTTAAGGATGCTCAGCTAGAAAGTGATAGAACTTGGATTCCAACCAGCTCTTTGAGACTCTGCATCTCTTATGTATTATGACCAAAAACATCTATCTTATGGTATTTTTTTTTTGTCATGTGAAGAATGCTTTTAAAAGAAATTTCTGAACACCAACTGTTCTTAATGATTGGAGGCTGGTCCATAGGTAGAATGCAGTTGGTGGGCTTGATTACCTGCCATTGTTTCTCTTAGATGCTCATCACATAGCAAGTCTTGAGTCCAAAGAGAATTATGGAAAAGAGCAACAGTGGTCTCTGTTGGGGGTGTCTGGGAGGATCTAGTGATGGCTTTAGTGCTTGTCTGATCATGGGATTGACCAGGAATTGGACTTGAGCCTCACTTTGTTTTTTCCTTCTGCCCTGCCACTGGAGTGCAGCAGTACCTGCTCAGAATTTTTTTTTTAAATTTTATTATGTTATGTTAGTCACCATACAGTACATCATTAGTTTTTGATGTGGTGATCCAAGATCCATTGTTTTCGTATAACACCCAGTGCTCCATGCAGTACGTGCCCTCCTTAATACCCATCACCGGGCTAACCAAACCCCCCTCCTCCCTCCCCTCTAAAACCCTGTTTGTTTCTCAGATCCATAGTCTCTCATGGTTCATCTCTCCTTCCGATTTCCTCCCCCTTCATTTTTCCCTTCCTTCTCCTAATGTCCTCCACGCTATTCCATATGTTCCACAAATAAGTGAAACCATATGATAATTGACTTTCTCTGCTTGACTTATTTCACTTAGCAAAATCTCCTCCAGTCCCACCCATGTTGATGTAAAAGTTGGGTATTCATCCTTTCTGATGGCTTTATCCATTCATCTGTTGAAGGGCATCTTGGCTCTTTCCACAGTTTGGCTATTGTGGACATTGCTGCTATGAACATTGGGGTACATATGGCCCTTCTTTTCACTACATCTGTGTCTTTGGGGTAAATACCCAGGAGTGCAATTGCTGGGTCATAGGGTAGCTCTATTTTTAAACTTTTGAGGAACCTCCACACTGTTTTCCAAAGCGGCTGTACCAACTTGCATTCCCACCAATGGTATAAGAGGGTTCCCCTTTCTCCACAACCTCTGCAACATTTGTTTCTTTCCCTGTCCATTTTGGCCATTCTAACTGGTGTAAGGTGGTATCTCAGTGTGGTTTTGATTTGGATTTCCCTGATGGCTAATGATGATGAACATTTTTTCATGTGTCTGTTAGCCATTTGTATGTCTTCTTCAGAGAAGTGTCTTTTCATATCTTCTGCCCATTTTTTGACTTATTTGTTTTTTGGGTGTTGAGTTTGAGAAGTTCTTTATAGATCTTGGATACCAGCCCTTTATCTGTAGTGTCATTTGCAAATATCTTCTCCCATTCTGTGGGTTGCCTGTTTGTTTTGTTGACTGTTTCCTTTGCTGTGCAGAAGCTTTTTATTTTGATGAAGTCCCAAAAGTTCATTTTTGCTTTTGTTTCACTACCTGCTCAGAATTTGAGTTCCCCTTGTCTGTCAAGACCCTAGGAGCAAACACAAGATGAAAACCACTTACATTTGATAGATGTGGAGAAGGACGGTCTTTTAGGAGAGACTACTAGTGATTAATGACTGGAAATAGTTAGGAACATGAATTCAGTCTTGACCTTAAAGTATAAGATAGGTATCTGCTCTCACCATGGTTTTCTGGACAGACTTCACTGACTGTGGAGAGCATATTTAGCTTTCTAGCAACATCTTCAAGGTAACCCCAACAGAGTTAACTTTAAAAAGTGGCAGAAGATGTAGTTATCTACAGAATGATATGTGAGGAAACAGCTGGCAATGTATTCCCCCCCAAATTCTACTGCCAGTCATTCCTTCATTCTTCAATTAATTTATTTGTGCCTTCAGGAATCTCCTAGCAAAATGCTGTATTTGGTAGAGATTCTACTAAAGTTTTTTCAGAGTAGAACTCCCCTCTGAAAAGTGACTTCCTTTTCATCAACTTTTGGAGGGCAGACAACAGCATGGGGACCATCAAACTTACACTTGGGGAAATGAAGATGTCAGAAATTTTCCAGATGGTTTGAAATGAATGCAGGTGTGCCTGGAACTCTGCCATTGCTCCTCATCCTGAAGTAGTAGTCAGTAAATGCACTTTTGGTAAACAGTTCCAATTTTAAATGTGCCAGTGGAATATGCTAGCTAAATAAACCCAGCTATGAATCTGTTTGTTCAGCAAATAAGTATCCCTGTTTCTGAAGTTTGCATTTTTATTGGGGTTCCTTAGATTCTTAGAGTGGTTCCAGAATCGTCATTACAAAGGATAGTTAAAATAAGTAGAAAAGCTTATTTAGATGGTGTGAGTTGTGTGTATATGTAGACAAAGGAGGAGAAAAGAGGAAAGATTTATATTGATGGGTTATGGTGTGTGTGTGGGGTGTGTGTGGTATATGTGTGTGTGTCTGGCATGAAGAGGTCACTAATCTGTTTACTATGTGCCAGGCACTGTGTTAACTGTTTTTCATGGATTATTTCATTTAATTCTCTTGTCAATTCTGAGGTAGATACTATTCTTCTTTTACTGCTTAGAGAGGTCACAGTAGAGATTTGATTCTAGATAGCAGGAGACCCAGATCCAGAGCTAGCTGTGTGACCTTAGGTAAGTCATTTCTCTCTGGGCTTCTGTTCCCTCGTCTATAAAATGAAAGATTATTTTTGAAGTACCTGTAGCTATGACAGTCTATACTTTGGTATCTGTGCTTCTTCCTACCCTCCTCTAGGTATTGTTTCCCAAGGAGATCAAGGCCAGAAGTCAACGATGACTGAATTATAAGTAGGGATATTTATAAATGCAGCTATATTGTACAGATGAGCTAGTGTCAGAGACAGCAAGGTATCATGGGCAATACATTTGTTTAGCTTTTTGTGTCATGAGTGGTGGTTTGTCATTATGTAGATAAGTTCTGGACACTATTAACATGCTTTGTTCTGACCATTAACTTTTGTTTTAAGAGAGACTGATACTCATAAAATTTATAATAATTTTTTTCTTGATTAAATTTGGGTTCTTTTAGTGTTTCTTATTACCTCAAATTGCTGTCCCTGTTGGCTGGTATGACAGTTCCATTCATTCTACCACACATATTTATTGAGCATCTGGTATATGCAAAATTTTTTTTCTAGGTACGAGATATATCAATGAACCAAGGAAACACACATTTTTGCCCTCATGGAGATCATATTTTAGTGGACTGACAGTGAACAAAATATAGTAGTTCAATGCATATATAGTATGTTAAATGATAATAAATTCTGTGGCAGGAAATAAAGCAAGAAGGGGCCTTGGAGTTGTGAGTACAATTGCTTACTATCTCCCTGGGAAAGTTAGTGCTGGTTCTCATCAGAGCTTAGGTAACAGCAAATTCCTTACCTAAGCAATTAAGAATGGGCTTTGGAGTCAGATAAACCTATTTTAATTTATAACTCTGCTCCCAGCTTTGTGACCTTGGGCACATGATTTTACTTCATTGAGCCTTGTATCAGTCAGTGTTGAGTTAGAGGAGCAGAACCATTAGGAGTATATAAAACAAAGGATTTATTTTGGGGATTTGACCTTATACAATTGTGGGAACTGATGAAACAGTTCACATCAGACTGCTGCTTCTGCATCTGATGCTGGACTTGAAGTCAACAGGACATATAGTCAGGAGAGATGAACGTGAAGTAGGAGAGAGCAAGGTCACACTAGATAAGCTGGACTCCATGTCAATCTCTCACAACCTCTAAACCTCCAATTTCAAAGATGGGAGAGTCCTGCAGGAGAAGGTGGTATACTTCATTATGGAGCTAAACACACACCTGGCCCCTGAGTCAGAGAAGCTGGAGGAGGAGATCTCATGGGAAGAGAGGAGTTGTGGCCTATGTGTGTTGCCCCCAAATTCAGAGCAGCTGAAGGAGGAAGCTTAGTGGTTGCTGGGGGCTCAGACACTGCCAAAAGGCCAAAAACAAGATCCAGGATGTTTTTTTAGACAATACCTAAGTTGCAGTAGCACCTGGTGCCCTGTACCTACCATCCGGGTATAAGAAAATGATGGCCGTTACTTCACTTCTACCTCTCACATTTCATGAAAAATCTCTCTCATGGCCCATGCTAAATCTAAACTATTTGGAATAGAGGAGAGGATTCTAGAGATCCTAGTTCCAGCTTAGCTAAGTTGACAGAAGACAAATCCACCACAAGCCTGTTTCTTTTTTTTTTTTTTTTTTTACTAACATATAATGTATTATTTGTTTCAGGGGTACAGGTCTGTGATTCATCAGTCTTACACAATTCACAGTGCTCACCATAGCATATACCCTCCCCAGTGTCCGTCACCCAGCCACCCCATCCCTCCCACCCCCCACCACTTCAGCCACCCTCAGTTTGTTTCCTGAGATTAAGAGTTTCTTATGGTTTGTCTCCCTCTCTGGTTTTGTCTTGTTTCATTTTCCCCTCCCTTCCCCTATGATCCTCTGTCTTGTTTCTCAAATTCCTCATATCAGTGAGATCATATGATACTTGTCTTTCTCTGACTGACTTATTTTGCTTAGCATAATACCCTCTAGTTCCATCCACGTCGTTGCAAATGGCAAGATTTTATTTTTCTGATGGCTGTATAATATTCCATTGTATATATATACCACATCTTCTTTATCCATTCATCTGTCGATGGACATCTGGGCTCTTTACATAGTTTGGTTATTGTGGACATTGCTGCTATAAACATTGTGGTGCACGTGCCCCTTCGGATCACTACATTTGTGTCTTTCACAAGCCTGTCTCTTAATGGGGATAATAATACCTAACAATAGGATTCTTGTAAATAATACATGAGATAAAATCCATGTAAAAGTATCTAGCACATAGTGGATAGTCAATACATTTTTTTTCTTCCTTTCTCCTACTCTTTGGCCAAGGAATAGCACACTTTCTGGCATCAAGGCCTGTAGAGAAGATTTTGTTGTTTTTGATTTTTTGAGGGGCTCCTCACAGCCTCCCGATAACCCCTTTTTATCATAAATAACTATAGCCAATTGCAAACTGTTGGTTATGTCTACATTTGAGGTTGGCTTTGTTTGAGGATGCGGAGAGAAACCAAATGCCCTAGACCACTGGAGATATATCCAGCATACGTACACACAATGAAAACAGATTGGAAAGGATCTCATCGTTGGTGGAAAAACAAAATTTTTTAAGTCACAGGGTCAAAGACTGTTGGTGCTGGTAGGGAATTAAGAGGTCAACTAGTCCAACACCTAATTTTCACAGATGGAGAAACAGTCTCAGAGTAGGGCAGTTAATTTGCTTAAGTCACAACCTGTTTGACCCAGGAACATTTTTTACAGGTTGTTTTTTAGAATCCTGTGGAACTAATTAAATATATTATAAGGCTGTTGTTGAAGACTTCATTCATTTTATTGTTCAGTGTCCTCTATATGACATCCCCCCATGAGAAATTTTATAACTAAGTACTAGGAAAAACTTTGTTTATCCTGAGGAACTGGTATGCTTTTATTCCTCATGGACAATACAAATCTGGTAAATGATCATGTTTCCACATGATCATTTGCTTTGGCTGCCAGGATGGTTCAGTGCCAAATTTGCAGCTCCGACTTTATTAACCATGTAGGACTCCCTGGCTTGAATATGTTTGTCTTATTCTTCCCTCTGGCTTTGTTGCTTTTTTTTTTTTCCTGGTCTTGATTTGTAGTTAATACCATTTCTCTATGTAATTTATTATATATACTATTCTAAGTTGTCTCAAATCCTTGGTGGTATGAGGAAAGCTATAAACATATACATAAAAGAATCCTAGATTATTTGACCTCCATGGTACAGTGAACAAGCACTGGGTTTGGAATAGCTTCTAGTCCACGCTCTGTCATTTTAAGAGACTTCTTAGACCTCCAGTTTTCTTAGATCTGCTTGGATATTGTGACATCTGGCATGATTCAGAAGATAGCCTTTATTCAAGAGCAAAGGTATCTGAAAACTGTATGATGATTGTCCCAGATTTCTAAATTGTGTTTTGGGGAACTGGACTCTAAGAAATTCAGGGTGATTGGAAAGAAACATTTTACTCAATTCTGGATAGGAAACAAGGGTTAGAGTAAGTTTTAAGATAAGTGAAAAAATAGTAGGTAAAGAAATTTATTCACATCTTTGCTTTGATTAAATTTTTTTAAAGTTTTGAAATTTGAATTAAGTTTTGGGGAAATGTATAGTTCTATAAATTTTAACACATGTATAGATTCATGTAATCATCTCCCCAGAAAACTCCCTCACGCTATCACACTCTCCTCCCACCCATATGCCTTGATTTTATTTTAAAATGTCCTCCCCAATAGTTAGAGAATAGATTAAGAAGATTAATTTGATTCAGCCATTCACTTTAATGTTCTTACCATATGCTCCCTACTGTGGTAGGTTCTGTGGGCTATGTAAGGAGCGGCTTCAAGGATGTTACAATATGGTTGGCAAGATTGGCTTAATACATCGGAAGCAATTAGAGGACCATATAAGAAACTGTACAAGCAAGTGCTAAATTGGCACAGAGCAGGAGATGGGGAAGCATCTGTCTGGGCTAGAATATAGGCTTCTGCAACTGAATGACACACTACTTATATGTGTATATATTTTTCTGTGTGAGGACAGATTGGAATGTATTTAGAAATGTAAAGAGTTAAGTTTCACCTCTGAAAGTGATATATTAGCCTAAACAGATGAAAGGAAATCACATGCTTGTGATTATATTTACAAAAGTCTTCAGAATCTACAGTCAAGAAAGTCTACCTAAGTACAAAAAATTATTATTTTACTTCTTATAAGATGTGGGGAGACATATGACTGCCAAATGGCTTTGCTCTATGTCCAGAGAAATGTAACGAAGTTGACATCCAGATATCTATTGCAGAAGTCTGACTAGATTTTTCCGTTGTGAATACAGTACATGTAAACTCTGAACATATGGCTCCCATCAGTGATCTATGAGGAGGTGATGGAATGTAGGTTGGGGAAGACAAGAGGAAGGCCAAGTCTCTGACTCTGAACTGAGAGGCAGCTGGACACCATATGTGCGTGTTTAGACTTGGAGCCAGCTTTATGTTGAGGGAGTAGGCATTTGCCCAAGCCTCGTGATTTGTAGGGTGTGGGGAAAGGATCTTCCTTTGCCAAATTCTTCCCCTACAGGCAGGCCCCAAGGCCTGAACTTTCCTTAGAAAAAAAACCAAAATATTATGTGTTCTGGAGCCTATCTTTAAAATATAAGGAGCTGGGTGGGGAAGGACACCAACACATTAAGCTGGGAATAGTTATCAGAGCCTTGCTGTGAAACAGTTTATCTCATTAGCCTAGCAGTACTGCAGGGAAGCATAGGACCCATGGGATAGGGTAGGGTTGTGTGTGTGTGTGTGTGTGTGTGTGTGTATCCATTCATCTGTGTGTGCATGCTGGGATTCATGTGTTTGCGCAAAGCTGGCCCCATATAGATTAGAATGGCAGTATTTAGTGCACATATGCATATCAGTTCATTGGTTGTATGCTGGGTGACTGCCGTGGTTTATTCTCCAAGGTGTTAAACTTCTCTCTCATATTACTCAATGTGTAGGTTGACCACAGAGATTTATTAAGAATCAATCAAGCATATGATCCTCTGAGGTATCCTTGGCCTGAACATCTCAAAGGGCTTTCTTAAACACTCTGTAGCCAGTCCCCATAGAAAGTGGGGCCGAAGTCAGGAGTGTGAAGCCCATGACGTGAATGGAGAGATTAGCCGTTAGATAATTTGTCACTTCTCTAGAAATAACCCAGATATTTAGGTTAGAAGCAGAACTGTCTAGTGTGTGTGATGAGAGCCAGAAGTACCACCCTTTGCAAGCAAATGAAGTGAAATGAAAAGCAAAGCTTCCTGATTGTGTTCTCTATACTCTGCATGCTAGGTATGCTCCTGTGTTGCATCCTGAAAACTGACCTTCTCAGAAAACAAAATTGCCTCTTGGGTCCCTTTTCCAAGCTACTTTTAGCAATCTGTCCGATCTCTCACTAAGTTGGGAAAACACATACAGCTCTTCCTTCTTTTGAAATTGAGGGAAATGTATTCTAAGAAGCTGTGAGGATGGGTAGGGTCTCAATAAATGTTGGATTCCACTATTTAAAATGTAGAAGTAAGGGGGCGCCTGGGTGGCTCAGTTGGTTAAGCGACTGCCTTCGGCTCAGGTCATGATCCTGGAGTCCTGGGATCGAGTCCTGCATCGGGCTCCCTGCTCAGCAGGGAGTCTGCTTCTCCCTCTGACCCTCCTCCCTCTCATGCTCTCTGTCTCTCATTCTCTCTCTCGCAAATAAAAAAAAAAAAAATTAAAATGTAGAAGTAAGATCAGTCCAGAGGCTTATCTAACCCCCAGAATATAGAAGGAGCATTGGACCTACAGAGAAGGAGTGTCACAGAACTCAAAATCTAGGGCCAGAACTAATGGCATGTTCACTGATACCTCTTTGACATAAAACAGTTAATTTTGTTTTTGCCTTTTTTTTTGGACTTTTTAATTGTTATGTTAATCCCCATACATTACATCATTAGTTTTTGATGTAGTGTTCCATGATTCATTGTTTGTGCATAACACCCAGTGCTCCATGCAGAACGTGCCCTCTTTAATACCCATCACCAGGCTAACCCATCCTCCCACCCCCCTCCCCTCTAGAACCTAAAACAGTTAATTTTATGTCACAATCCCATCTCACTTTGATAATTCTACAACTGGGCTTTTTGTGTTCAGAAAGTAATGTACTTTTCAGATTGGTTTGGGGTAAAGAAAATTAACAAAACCCCATGTGGGTGTGGGTGTTGGCTTTTCTGAGTTCAATGTTGGATGGAAAATTCAGATTATTTCTCAGCTTGAGTCATCTGAAAAAAATTGGATTTGCTCATTTGCAGGTGGAAAATTTAATGTGCCCATTAATCTCTTCAGATGACATTTAAAGGTGAAAGTGATAATGGTGCTGGGAAGGTGTACCTGGGGATCATGATCTTTATGGTGCTGGGGCAGAGTGCTACCGTTGTGGCCATGTGAATTAGCTTTGTCAAAGGGAGAAGCCAGGGTTCCGGTATGGTTTCCCTGGAGATTGATAATGGAAACTTCCCATTACAGCTGGTGGGCATATGATGTATTAGAGATTCATAAATAGAATACTTAGGACCTGAGACCAGCTTTCTGCTGGACAAATGGGTGTTTTGTAAGTTTTGGTTGGTATCTAGTGATGGGGACCACAGCAGCTTCCTCAGTAGCTTGTTCCATTTCCTGAGAAGTCAAGAAACTTTCTTCTTTCTTTTTTTTTTTTTTTTAAGATTTTATTTATTTATTTGACAGAGAGAGAGCACAGCAAGAGAGGGAACACAAGCAGGGGGAGTGGGAGAGGGAGAAGCAGGCTTCTTGCAGAGCAGGGAACCCGATGCGGGGCTCGATCCCAGGACCCTGGGATCATGACCTGAGCTGAAAGCAGACACTTAATGACTGAGCCACCCAGGTGCCCCGAAACTTTCTTATTTCCAACCGTGTCTCTCCTACTTGAATTTTACCCATTTCCCCTCGGTCAGTGTTCCACTTACATTGAAAAGAACTTTCCAGCATTGTTCTCATCAAATCCCTTCATAGACCTTTTTTTTAAGATTTTTTTTTAAAATTTATTTATTTGACAGAGAGAGACACAGTGAGAGAGGGAACATAAGCAGGGGGAGTGGGAGAGGGAGAAGCAGGCTTCCCGCAGAGCAGGGAGCCTGATGCGGGGCTCGATCCCAGCACCCTGGGATCATGACCTGAGCCGAAGGCAGACACTTAATGACGTGAGCCACCCAGGTGCCGCCCTTCATAGACTATTGGACCACACTCTTCAAGTCTTCTCTAGGTGAAATAGCTTTTTGTAGTGACAATGTGGGCTTTTGTCAATTCACTCCAGAAGAAATGAGTTTTTAGGCTTCTTTTTTAAGATTTTATTTATTTGAGAGAGAGAGCAAGCATGAGCGGGGTTGGGGGGGCAGAGGGAGAGGAAGAAGCAGACTCCCAGCTGAGCAGGAAGCCCGATGTGGGGCTCCATCCCAGGACCCTGGGATCATGACCAGAGCCAAAGGCAGACATTTAACCAACTGAGCCACCCAGGTGTCTCAAGTTTTTATTTATTTTATTTTTTATTTTATTTTATTTTTAAAGATTTTATTTATTTATTTGACAGAGAGAGATAGTGAGAGCAGGAACACAGCAGGGGGAGTGGGAGAGGGAGAAGCAGGCTTCCCACAGAGCAGGGAGCCCGATGCGGGGCTCGATCCCAGGACCCTGGGATCATGACCTGAGCCGAAGGCAGACGCTTAACGACTGAGCCACCCAGGCGCCCCTGTCTCAAGTTTTTAGGCTTCTTGCTCTTAGAATAATGATAATAATTTTTTTTTTAAAGCCAACATTTATTGAGTGCTTACTAATTACCAGGCAGTGTGCTAAGGATTTTACAAGTATTAATTATTTTATCCTCCTGATAATCCAATGGGGGTAGAAATTATTATTTTGCCATTTTAAAGATTAGGAAACTGACACAGAGAGTTAATTTGCTCAGGTTTGCACTGTTAGTTTAACCCATATTGTTCTGTGATGCTCTATAGCTTCTCTAATCATTACGATTACTCTGGTTTTCCCACATTATTTTTCCAATATATATATTTGTGTGTGTGTATATACATATTTACATGCATATACATATATACATACACATGCATATATATAATCTACACATATGTATACATAGATATGTAGATATGAAAATGATGCAGGTAAACATGCTAAATGTGTGCCATGCTACTTTGTGCCATGCTGAGATATTAACACTTTCTAAAGGAAAGACTAGCTGACCTTCATCTGTACTGAAATTATTCCCTTAGGAATATTCCATTTCTCTTTTCCATTAATAAGCTGCCTTGAAGAACAAATTAGTTCTATGAAGGATGCTACATTAAGTTTCAAAGTGCTAAAGTCAAAGGAATTTTAATATTTTCACCTTTATTCTATCCACATATGTCATAGTTGATAAAATTTTGCAGTAGTTCCTACTCTGTGCATTGCTTCCCCCGTCCTAGGGCGGGGGGGAAGGCTGTTGGGAGGGTAACTAAGAGGAACCATTGCATCCCCCGGATGCGTGGACCATAGGCCACTTTGTAGCCCTTTATGGTCTGGTAGGAGGAATAAGCATAAGCACACGCTGCAGCTGAAAACACACCACGTTGCACTAAGTACATTTCCAGAGTTGCTCCTTGTCCTTGGAGGATTGAGGATCGCAGACAGCAAAGTGTACATTTTCAGGGGATTTACTAGCGTCTGAGAAGTCAGGGAGCCAGGATAGGGCATTTGGTTTAAGATTTGAAGGCCAGGACCCAAGGATGAGTAGAGGAGTTCCTGAAGGTGGGAGTCAATGGTTTCGTGTCCGAATTGAGCTGCTGGTCTCAGGACGGCACTGCTGTGTGCAGAAAGAAGAGCAGCAACACTTGGATCCTAAGCCTGGCTTTGCCACCCTGTGGGTGTGCACCCTTGGGCAAGTGAAGTCTTCCCTCTGGCCCCCATTTCCTCATGTGGAAAGTGGAGATGAGACTATATTTACCTCATAAGTAAACAGTTTAGGCCTGTAGGAAGTAGGAGACTGCTTTAAGTCTACAGAAAGCTTTAGCAGTTGCTAGCAATTACTAAGATGTTTTAGGTGTGTTGTATTCTATATGAAATTTTTTTGCTTATTAGCTTTTCTCAGAAATAAGTCTATTACTTTCCCAAGTATGTCTTTTAGTATGGAACTGAAAATATTGTTTTAAGCACTAAATAGTGTTAAGTTTAACCACTGATCCTATTGTGTCTTAGCTACTCCTTTAGCCCACTTCTTTTTTTTTTTTTTTTTTTTTAAGATTTTATTTATTTATTTGAGAAGAATGAGAGAGAGAGAGAGAGAGCACATGAGAGGGGGGAGGGTCAGAGGGAGAAGCAGACCCCCCGCCGAGCAGGGAGCCCGACGCGGGACTCGATCCCGGGACTCCAGGATCACGACCTGAGCCGAAGGCAGTCGCTCAACCGACTGAGCCACCCAGGCGCCCTCCTTTAGCCCACTTCTGAGCAGACCTAGGATGGCCTTCCCCCGGTTGACACACTGTGGGAACTTCTGAACTCTTAATGAAATGCTCTCCCTACTACACACCTACTCATTTGGCCTTGGAGTTCATGGCTTGCACTTAATCAGTAACCTAGGCCAGTGGTCTCCAAAGATGTATAGACCCGCAAGGGGTGTGCAAGGTGGTCTATTTGGGTGTGGGGAAAACATTACAATTTACATTTATATTTTTTATCTAAAAAAGAAAGAGGGATGCCTGGGTGGCTCAGTCGGTTAAGCGTCTGCCTTCAGCTCAGGTCATGATCCCGGGGTCCTGGGATCAAGTCCCACATCAGACTCCTTGCTCAGCGGGGAGCCTGCTTCTCCCTCTCCCTCTGCCTGCCACTCCCCCTGCTTGTGCTCTCTCTCTCTCTCTCTCTGACAAACAAATAAATAAATAAAATCTTTAAAACAAAGAAATAACACAAACTTCTAAAAAAAAGAAAGAAATTAAGCCTTACTAATGTTTAATATATCGATTGACACTGCCTACTCATTTGGATCTCTGGGTTGGATGTGTCACATATGTCCATTACCACCATGAAGGAAGAATGAGTGTTTCACAATTCCTAGTGGTTCTCAGTAGCGTCCTCACTTGTTTTGCTTTTAGTATATTGCAACATACTGTGGTTTACCTGTGCAGGGGGAAGGTAATGGCTTATATCTCAAATAATAGCATTTTTTTGAATACTCTGTAAGGAGAGTGACCATGGAAATCTTTTGTACCACCCAGAGGGTTCACTAGTTATCTTGAGGAAAAGATTTTAAAAGTTGTTGAATTTAAAGATACCTTTTTTCTTTTAAATGAAGATCGAGTATTCCAAGTTTGCTCACTTTTACTTGCTAAGTAATTGGCAATAATATGATACCCAGAAGATTAGTTTAAAAAAAGACTTACTCTATCCCTTCAAGGTGAATTTTAATGAGTGAAAAGTACTGTTTTAAAAAAATGTATTTTAGGGCGCCTGGGTGGCTCAGTTGGTTAAGCGACTGCCTTCGGCTCAGGTCATGATCCTGGAGTCCCTGGATCGAGTCCCGCATCGGGCTTCCTGCTCGGCAGGGAGTCTGCTTCTCCCTCTGACCCTCCCCTCTCTCCTGTGCTCTCTCTCATTCTCTCTCTCTCAAATAAATAAATAAAATCTTTAAAAAAAATGTATTTTAAAAATGGATACTGTATGTTAACTAGCTGGAATTAAAATAAAAATTTTCAATGAGTTAAAAATAATTAAAAAATGGACACTGAAAAATGTTTTTATCTTTAATGTGATTTTTGTTGCTTTGTCACTTAAGAAAAACTTCTGCTATCTGCATAATTTTTAAAAATTGGAAAAAATATCTCTAACCTCTTTAAAACTTTTTCAAATGAAGACTTTTAGTAAAAGTTGAACCCATTTGTTCAAACTATTAAGCCATCCACCTGCTGATTAGTTTGCAGGCATAACTAATTGACATTGGGAAATATAAGGGATTTACCAGGTAAATTACAACAAAACCTTTGAATGATTGGAGTATGAAATTTTAAAAAACACGTTCTTGATGATATATTAAGCACAGACAATGATATACTTCTGTTTGGATCTATGAGTCTTTGTCACCTCTTTTTCAACCAAGATAATCCATTAAAACCTAGTATCGAAATCACCTACATTTAAAACCAGTCCTTCAAATGGATGTATCATAAGATTTAAAAATTAAGGAACCATGTTAAGTCCTATTATACTCATTAAAAAATTATGCTGAATAATTCTTTTAAGTGGCGACAAATTTTTTTGTGCCACTAATAAAAAAATACAGTCTTATTTTAAATACTGTTGATTTCATCTTATCTTCTAAGATTCATGTTTTTGTATGTTTATATCACAATGTAAGCAAAATATATTAGTAGAGTTGTATGCATGTATAATTTTTAAATGAATTTAGATTTACTTTTATTTGGAGTATGTGCTTTTAAGTTTTTTTAACTGATTGGGTTAAAAATTTGGAAGCTGGGCCGCCTGGGTGACTCAGTTGGGTAAGGGTCCAACTCTTGGTTTCGGCTCAGGTCATGATCTCGGGGTTGTGGGAAGGAGCCCCATGTTGTTGGGCTCCCCGCTCAGTGGGGAGTCTGCTTGAGGTTCTCTCCTTCTGCCCCTCCCCTTGCTTGCACACTCTCTCTCTCTGTCTCTAAGATAAATAAATCTTTAAAAAAAATTGGAGACCACTGAACTAGACCACCTACTTGCTTCTGAGGCTTGATAGTGAATATGACCTTGAATTATCTGCCCCAAGTGTCCTCAAGAGCCTGGCTGAGAGAACGGATATTTAGGTAAGGGGCTACTTGTGCCCTTCTATGAGTATTATATGTTCTATCCTTGGCTCAGAGTAGACCACTGAAAGGCTACACCTAGGAGGTCTAAAGATAGGTCAAGGTGAAGGAGTAGAGCTGGAAAGGCACTGGAGAATGACTGTAGGTCAATAATCAGAGAGGGAGAAATGAATCCTAGTATGGAGGGATTGAAATTTTGTGCACTCTCTTTCCAGCTTGACCCACCTTTAGTTCTCAAAAAAGATTATCTCAAGATACTGCCCTACAGCACATTTCATTCCCCTTATGAACCTGCCTTCAGTCACACAAAGCACACAAGACCACAAAGAGGAATGAGAAGTGCTGAGTGTTTTATCTGGTATTGTTCCTTAATTGTTTTATGCAGGTAAGCCCTGGATAATGGGGTAGTAGTTAAACGCAAAGACATCACACAGATCTTAATTTGAATCCTGGTTCCACTGATTGCTTGCTGACCCTGTAACCCATGGCAAGTAATTTTAGCATTTTTTTGTTAATCTTTTTTGAATCTTATTTTCTTGATCCACAAAATGAAGACACTAATACCTACCTCTCAGGGTGGTTGAGAGGATTAAATTCATGTAAATTCACGGAAAGCATTTAGCAGGGAATCTAGCATTTGGCAGGTACTCAGTAATGACAGCATTATTTACCAGATTGTTACCTCCTGATGGTTGGGACTGTACTAGGTGCTCTGTGCTTCTTTCCTATACCCACAGTGCCAGACACATAAGTATATACTAGGTGCTCAGTTAGTATTTGTTGAACTGAACATAATTAGTGGGAAAGACCTAATAACAAGGTTATTAGGCATCTAGTTGCAACCTGACATTAGATACTTTCAACCAATTTATTTCCTTCTCCCTGCTAACATAACTTATTTTGGAAAGACATTCTGATTTTTTTTCTTTTTTTTTTTTAAAGATTTTATTTATTTATTTTATTCTTATGTTAATCCCCATACATTACATCATTAGTTTTAGATGTAGTGTTCCATGATTCATTGTGCGTAACACCCAGTGCTCCATGCAGAATGTGCCCTCCTCAATACCCATCACCAGGCTAACCCATCCTCCCAACCCCCTCCCCTCTAGAACCCTCACTTTGTTTTTCAGAGTCCATCATCTCTCATGGTTCGTCTACCCCTCCGATTTCCCCCCCTTCATTATTCCCCTCCTGCTACCTTCTTCTTTTTTTTTTTTCTTAACATATATTGCATTATTTGTTTCAGAGGTACAGATCTGAGATTCAACAGTCTTGCACAATTCACAGTGCTTACCAGAGCACAAACCCTCCCCAGTGTCTATCACCCAGTCACCCCATCCCTCCCACCCCACCCCCCACTCCAGCAACCCTCAGTTTGTTTCCTGCGATTAAGAATTTCTCATATCAGTGAAGTCATATGATACATGTCTTTCTCTGTTTGACTTATTTCGCTCAACATAATACCCTCCAGTTCCATCCACGTCATTGCAAATGGCAAGATCTCATTCCTTTTGATGGCTGCATAATATTCCATGGTATATATATACCACATCTTCTTTATCCATTCATCTGTTGATGGACATCTTGGCTCTTTCCACAGTTTGGCTATTGTGGACACTGCTGCTATAAACATCAGGGTGCACGTACCCTTTCGGATCCCTACTTTTGTATCTTTGGGGTAAATACCCAGTAGTGCAATTGCTGGATCGTAGGGTAGCTCTATTTTCAACTTTTGGAGGAACCTCCATACTGTTTTCCAGAGTGGCTGCACCAGCTTGCATTCCCACCAATAGTGTAGGAGGGTACCCCTTTCTCCGCATCCCCGCCAACATCTGTCGTTTCCTGACTTGTTAATTTTAGCCATTCTGACTGGTCTGAGGTGGTATCTCATTGAGGTTTTGATTTGGATTTCCCTGATGCCGAGCGATGTTGAGCACTTTTTCATGTGTCTGTTGGCCATTTGGATGTCTTCTTTGTTAAAATGTCTGTTCATGTCTTCTGCCCATTTCTTGATTGGATTCTTTGTTCTTTGGGTGTTGAGTTTGATGAGTTCTTTATAGATTTTGGATACTAGCCCTTTATCTGATATGTCATTTGCAAATATCTTCTCCCATTCTGTCGGTTGTCTTTTGGTTTTGTTGACTGTTTCCTTTGCTTTGCAAAAGCTTTTTATCTTGATGAAGTCCCAATAGTTCATTTTTGCCCTTGCTTCCCTTGCCTTTGGCGATGTTTCTAGGAAGAAGTTGCTTCGGCTGAGGTCAAAGAGGTTGCTGCCTGTGTTCTCCTTTAGGATTTTGATGGACTCCTGTCTCACATTGAGGTCTTTCAACCATTTGGAGTCTATTTTTGTGTGTGGTGTAAGGAAATGGTCCAGTTTCATTCTTCTGCATGTGGCTATCCAATTTTCCCAACACCATTTGTTGAAGAGACTGTCTTTTTTCCATTGGACATTCTTCCCTGCTTTGTCAAAGATGAGTTGACCATAGAGTTGAGGGTCCATTTCTGGGCTCTCTATTCTGTTCCATTGATCTATGTGCCTGTTTTTGTGCCAGTACCATACTGTCTTGATGATGACAGCTTTGTAATAGAGCTGGAAGTCTGGAATTGTGATGCCACCGGCTTTGCTTTTCTTTTTCAACATTCCTCTGGCTATGCGGGGTCTTTTCTGGTTCCATACAAATTTTAGGATTATTTGTTCCATTTCTTTGAAAAAAGTGGATGGTATTTTGATGGGGATTGCATTGAATGTGTAGATTGCTCTAGGTAGCATTGACATCTTCACAATATTTGTTCTTCCAATCCATGAGCATGGAATGTTTTTCCATTTCTTTGTGTCTTCCTCAATTTCTTTCATGAGTATTTTATAGTTTTCTGAGTACAGATCCTTTGCCTCCTTGGTTAGATTTATTCCTAGGTATCTTATGGTTTTGGGTGCAATTGTAAATGGGATCGACTCCTTAATTTCTCTTTCTTCTGTCTTGTTGTTGGTGTATAGGAATGCCACTGACTTCTGTGCATTGATTTTATATCCTGCCACTTGACTGAATTCCTGTATGAGTTCTAGCAGTTTTGGGGTGGAGTCTTTGGGGTTTTCCACATAAAGTATCATATCATCTGCAAAGAGTGAGAGTTTGACTTCTTCTTTGCCGATTTGGATGCCTTTTATTTCTTTTTTGTTGTCTGATTGCTGTGGCTAGGACTTCCAATACTATGTTGAATAGCAGTGGTGATAGTGGACATCCCTGCCGCGTTCCTGACCTTAGGGGGAAAGCTCTCAGTTTTTCCCCATTGAGAATGATATTCGCTGTGGGTTTTTCATAGATGGCTTTTATGATATTGAGGTATGTAGCCTCTATGCCTACACTCTGAAGAGTTTTGATCAAGAAAGGATGCTGTACTTTGTCAAAAGCTTTTTCTGCATCTATTGAGAGGATCATATGATTCTTGTTCTTTCTTTTGTTAATGTATTGTATCACGTTGATTGATTTGCGGATGTTGAACCAACCTTGCAGCCCAGGGATAAATCCCACTTGGTCGTGGTGAATAATCCTTTTAATGTACTGTTGGATCCTATTGGCTAGTATTTTGGTGAGAATTTTTGCATCCATGTTCATCAGGGATATTGGACTGTAATTCTCCTTTTTGATGGGGTCTTTGTCTGGTTTTGGGATCAAGGTAATGCTGGCCTCATAAAATGAGTTTGGAAGTTTTCCTTGCATTTCTATTTTTTGGAACAGTTTCAGAAGAATAGGTATTTAAATGTTTGGTAGAATTCCCCTGGGAAGCCATCTGGCCCTGGGCTTTTGTTTTTTGGGAGATTTTTGATGACTGCTTCAATTTCCTTAGTGGTTATAGGTCTGTTCAGGTTTTCTATTTCTTCCTGGTTCAGTTTTGGTAGTTGATACATCTCTAGGAATGCATCCATTTCTTCCAGGTTATCTAATTTGCTAGCACAGAGTTGCTCATAATATGTTCTTATAATTGTTTGTATTTCTTTAGTGTTGGTTGTGATCTCTCCTCTTTCATTCATGATTTTGTCGATTTGGGTCATTTCTCTTTTCTTTTTGATAAGTCTGGCCAGGGGTTTATCAATCTTGTTAATTCTTTCAAAGAACCAGCTCCTAGTTTTGTTGATCTGTTCTACTGTTCTTTTAGTTTCTATTTCACTGATTTCTGCCCTGATCTTTATTATTTCTCTTCTCCTGCTGGATTTAGACTTTATTTGCTGTTCTTTCTCCAGCTCCTTTAGGTGTAGGGTTAGGTTGTGTATTTGAGACCTTCCTTGTTTCTTGAGAAAGGCTTGTATTGCTATATACTTTCCTCTTAGGACTGCCTTTGCTGCATCCCAAAGATTTTGAATAGTTGTTTTTTCATTTTCATTGGTTTCCATGAATTTTTTAAATTCTTCTTTAATTTCCTGGTTGACCCACTCATTCTTCAGTAGGATGCTCTTTAGCCTCCACGTATTTGAGTTCTTTCCGACTTTCCTCTTGTGATTGAGTTCTAGTTTCAAAGCATTGTGGTCTGAAAATAGGCAGGGAATGATCCCAATCTTCTGGTACTGGTTGAGACCTGATATATGACCTAGGATGTGATCTATTCTGGAGAATGTTCCATGGGCACTAGAGAAGTATGTGTATTCCGTTGCTTTGGGATGGAATGTTCTGAATACGTCTGTGAAGTCCATTTGGTCCAGTGTGTCATTTAAAGTCTTTATTTCTTTGTTGATCTTTTGCTTAGACGATCTGTCCATTTCAGTGAGGGGGGTGTTAAAGTCCCCCACTATTATTGTATTGTTGTCGATGTGTTTCTTTGCTTTTGTTATTAATTGCCTTATATAATTGGCTGCTCCCATGTTAGGGGCATAGATATTTACAATTGTTAGATCTTGTTGGATAGACCCTTTAAGTAGGATATAGTGTCCTTCCTCATCTCTTATTACAGTCTTTGGTTTAAAATCTAATTTGTCTGATCTAAGGATTGCCACCCCAGCTTTCTTTTGGTGTCCATTAGCATGGTAAATGGCTTTCCACCCCCTCACTTTCAATCTGGGGGTGTCTTTGGTTCTAAAATGAGTCTCTTGCAGACAGCATATTGATGGGTCTTGTTTTTTAATCCAATCTGATAGCCTGTGTCTTTTGATTGGGGCATTTAGCCCATTTACATTCAGGGTAACTATTGAAAGATATGAATTTAGTGCCATTGTATTGCCTGTAAGGTGACTGTTACTGTATATTGTCTGTGTTCCTTTCTGGTCTATGTTGCTTTTAGGGTCTCTCTTTGCTTAGAGGACCCCTTTCAAGATTTCTTGTAGGGCTGGTTTTGTGTTTGCAAATTCCTTTAGTTTTTGTTTGTCCTGGAAGCTTTTTATCTCTCCTTGTATTTTCAATGACAGCCTAGCTGGATATAGTATACTTGGCTGCATATTTTTCTCATTTAGTGCTTTGAATATATCCTGCCAGTCCTTTCTGGCCTGCCAGGTCTCCGTGGATAGGTCTGTTGCCAATCTAATGTTTCTACCATTGTAGGTTACATATCTCCCGAGCTGCTTTCAGGATTTTCTCTTTGTCTCTGAGACTCGTAAGTATTACTATTAGATGTCGGGGTGTTGACCTATTTTTATTGATTTTGAGAAGGGTTCTCTGTACTTCCTGGATTTTGATGCCTGTTTCCTTCCCCAAATTAGGGAAGTTCTCTGCTATAATTTGCTCCATTATACCTTCTGCCCCTCTCTCTCTTTCTTCTTCTTCTGGGATCCCAATTATTCTAATGTTGTTTCGTCTTATGGTATCACTTATCTCTCAAATTCTGCCCTCGTGATCCAGTAGTTGTTTATCTCTCTTTTTCTCAGCTTCTTTATTTTCCATCATTTGGTCTTCTATATCACTGATTCTCTCTTCTGCCTCATTTATCCTAGCAGTTAGCGCCCCCATATTTGATTGCATCTCATTAATAGCCTTTTTGATTTTGACTTGGTTAGATTTTAGTTCTTTTACTTCTCCAGAAAGGGTTTCTCTAATAACTTCCATGCTTTTTTCAAGCCCAGCTAGTATCTTTAAAGTGATGATTCTGAACTCTAGATCTGACATGGTACTAATGTCTGTACTGAGTAGGTCCCTAGCAGTCGGTACTACCTCTTGTTCTTTTTGTTGAGGTGATTTTTTCCATCTTGTCATTTTGTGCAGAGGAGAATAGATTAATGAGAGAACAAAATGCTAGCAGAGTAACAACGTCCCCAGAAAATATACTCTAAACAAATCAGAAAAGACCTGAAGCAGTGGGAAAAGAAAGGGAAAGAGAGAAAAAAGAAAAAGAAAAAAAAGAAAAAGAAAAAGATGAAGATAAAAACAAACAAAAACAGAACAAAACAAAACAACAACAACAAAAAACCAGAATGTGATCAAATATGATCAGGCTGGTATATAGATCAGTGCCACACACTAGATTTTGGGTGTATTTTGGTCTGTTAGAAGAAAGTGCCTCCCAAAATTTTAAAGAAAGAAAAACTTATATATGTACAAAAATAAGGGTTGATATGATGAAGGGATGGAATATGACTGTAAAGATGGAAATTATAAAATTTTTATAAAAAGAATTGATAAGAAGTTGTTTGAAAAAAGAGAGAAGAGGATTTAAAAAAAGAAAAAAGAAAAAAAAAGGGAGAGAATGTGATCAGGCAGGGGAGTAGAACAAAAACATATACTAGAGTTTAGGGTATATTTTGATCTGTTAGAAGAACCTATCTCAAAATTTTAAAGAGAGAACAACTTATATATATTTGCCAAAAATATGGGTACCTACTATGAAGGGATAGAATATGACTCTAAAAATGTAAAAAAGGGGCGCACAGCCTCGGGGAGCCCAGGCCCGGCAGCCATGGCGGTGGAAGGAGGAATGAAATGTGTCAAGTTCTTGCTCTACGTTCTTCTGCTGTGCAGTGGGGCTGATCGCTGTGGGTGTAGGGACCCAGCTGGTCCTGAGTCAGACCATCACCCAGGGGGCCACGCCTGGCTCCCTGTTGCCGGTGGTCATCATCGCAGTCGGTGCCTTCCTCTTCCTGGTGGCCTTTGTGGGCTGCTGTGGGGCCTGCAAGGAGAACTACTGTCTTATGATCACGTTTGCCATCTTCCTGTCACTCATCATGCTGGTGGAGGTGGCCGCAGCCATTGCTGGCTATGTGTTTAGAGACAAGGTGATGTTAGAATTTAATAAGGACTTCCGGCAGCAGATGCAGAATTATCGGAAAGACAACCGCACGACTTTGGCCCTGGACAAGATGCAGGAAGATTTTAAATGCTGTGGGGCAGCTAACTACACGGACTGGGAGAGAGTCCCTAGCGTGCCCAAGGGCCAAGTCCCTGACTCCTGTTGCATCAATGTCACAAAGGACTGTGGGGTTTCTTTCCAAGTGAAGAACATCTACCCTGAGGGCTGTGTGGAGAAGATTGGGGGTTGGCTGAGGAGAAATGTGCTGGTGGTGGCCGCAGCAGCCCTGGGCATTGCCTTTGTGGAGGTACTGGGAATTGTCTTTGCCTGCTGCCTCATGAAGAGTATCCGAAGTGGCTATGAAGTGATGTAGAGGGTCTGGTCTCTTCAGCCCCCTCATCTAAGGGAGTGGGGTAGTACACCAGGTTTTTCAATTAAATGGATTATTTTTTCAGACTGAAAAAAAAATGTAAAAAAGGGATTGATAAGATGTTGGTTGAAAAAGGGAAAAAGAAGAATTCAAAAAAAAAAAAAGAAAAGAAAAAAAGACAGTTAAAAAAAAATTAACTTTGAAAGACTAAAGAATCGTGGTAAAAAAGGCATGAATTCTATGTGCGGTATTCCCGTAGCGCTGGAGTTCTGCTGTTCTCATTGATCGGTAAACTTGGTCTTGGCTGGCTGTTCTCGCTGATCTTCTGGGGAGGGGCCTGTTGCCCTGGTTTCCAAAAGTCTTTGCCGGAGGTGGAATTGCCCCGCCCTTGCCCAGTCCGGGCTAAGTAATCTGCTCAGGTTGCTCTCTGGAGCTTTTGTTCCCTGCGAGCTTTCTGTACAGCTTTGGAGGCGGAGAGTGAGAATGGTGGCCTCCCAATCTCCACCCCGGAGGAGCCGAGAACTCGGGGCCCCGCTCCTCAGTGAGCCCCCAGAGAAAAGCAGTCAGTCACTCCCGGCTCCCCGGTCTCCAGCCGCACTCCGTGCTCACCCGGCCTGTGACCGCGCGTGCGTTTCTATCTCTGGCACCCGACCCCGGGTGGAGTCTCCAAACCCAGCAGATCCCTGTGGTGCGCTCCCGCGCCACTCCTCCCAGGGGAGGAAGGTGAGTCTCCCTGGATCTGCTGCTTGTTGGGTCCCTGCTGGAGGAGCAGTGGCCCGACTGTGCCGCGGATCACGGTTTATGGCAACCCCGAGCTGAGAGCCCGCGCCTGGGCTCCGCCTCTGCGGCCGGCTTCCCTGCTCCGTTACCTGGGAGCTCTGCCGCACTCAGGCACCCCCGATCTTTCTGTGACCCCGAGGGTCCTGAGACCACACTGTCCCGCGAGGGTTCCACCCCCCACTTAGCCACCGGAGCGACGTCCCTCAGCGGAGCAGACTTTTAAAAGTTCCGATTTTGTGCTCCGTGGTTCTATCACTTGCCAGAAGCGGCCGACGGAGGCCCCTCCCCCGCCGTCTATCCTCCCGAATATCGCCTCAGATTCACTTCTCCGCACGTCCTACCTTCCAGAAAGTGGTTGCTTTTCTGTTCAGAGAGTTGTTGCTATTCTTTTCTTCGATCTCCTGTTGAGTTTGTAGGTGTTCAGAATGGTTTGATCCCTATCCAGCTGAATTCCTGAGACCAGACGAAATCCAGGTCTCCTACTCCTCCGCCATCTTGCTCCGCCCCCCTGATTTTTTTTTCTAACCTCAAATCTTGTTGCAATAATTCTTTTCATATGTTGAAATGTTTCATCTTCCCATTTCCATCAGTGGTCTCACTTTTCTCTTTATCAGTGAAGTTTGAAATGTTGACTGTCCTTTCCTTCATCCCCTAACAAGACCATGCTAGCAATATCATTATGCTTCTCTCTGCATAAGCACCAATCAAAAATGACTCTTTCCCGTTTGCCACTGAAGCCCAAACTTCTTTTTTAATTTTAATTTCAGTATAGTTAACATACAGTGTTATATTAGTTTCAGGTTACAATAGGGTGATTCAACACTTCCATACATCACCCAGTGCTCATCATGACAAGTGTATTCCTTAATCCCCATCCTGAACCTGGCACTGAAGTCCTGGCTACATCTGACCTATCCAAATCTGTTTCCTTCTATGCCTTCTGCTCCATCCAGATGGATCTTACCATTGGGCTCTAACCACGATGAACAACTCCCAGTTCATCTTTTCCTTTTGCTATGTTAGGATTTCCTATTACCATTGCTTAGCTACTAAATGCCCTGTTGAGTTCTTCTGCAATTCTCACTAGCCATATTGCTCATTTGGATTCTTTGTTGTCATATGTATGTATTTGTTTTCCATGGATGAGCTTTGTGCCACTTGAAGTCAGGGAGAGTTATCCCCCATAGTGTCACATATTCTACAGTGTGCATATTAAGGGATTAATTAAGGTGAGAGAACCATGGAGTGCTTTGTAAACCTAAATATAAGGGATTATCATAATTCATTCACTCATATAATAATCATTTACTGAATGCCTGCTGTACTGGATAACTAGGATGGGTCTAAGGAATGTGTAAGTATCCTTTTAGGGACTCTCAAAAATTTCCAGGGAGGGGAATTTGGTAAAAGACTGGATCTTCTGCAGTTAAGTAGGACAAATGCTCAGATTTGGTCACTAAAAAGTTGTGTGACCTCATGGACCAGTGAAATCAGAGCCATTTAGATTGTAAGTATACTGACCTAATTGAAGAAAGACTGTACCCATCAGAAGGGTTTTGTTGCTCACAATCTCTGTATTGCTCACCATTACATCTTAGTGCCTAGAACACATAGAAGGCTCTTACTGAACACTGTTGAATGAACAGTGGGGAGACTTTTGGAAGTTGAGTTTACTCTGGGTACGCTTACAAAGTAAGGCTCCTGGGATCATAAGGCTGAAGGTCAGGCAATGGGAAATTCACTAAGTTGCTGTTGCCCCAAAAGCGTTCTTGGAAAACACCCAGCCAGGCTTCTGAAGAGCCCCCAACCTGTCCTTTTCAAAACTTCCCTAAAAGCACCTTTTGGCAGTCATAACACCTTTTCCTCTTATCTGAAAGCTAAAGTAACTTTATGCATTTTTCATACATAATTAACATGCAGAATCTTAGTTTATCTTTTCCATATCTGGCCTACATTCACTGTGTTACATTTTGTAAATACCACTCTGAAACAACCTACATTAGTCAGTCTGCATCTCTTACTTGTGGTATTTGACACTCAAGTTTTCAGTTGGCCGCCGCCTTCACTTTTAACAACTTCATAGTAAACCACACCAAGCTATGAGAAAACAGTTGATCATTCTGTTACCTCAGAAAGCAGGTAATTTGGGAGTATTTTTAAAATAAATGTGAAAAGCTCAAATCCAAGATGAGCTAAAAAGCAATTTGAGGACTAATCGCTGTTGCTGTTTTTGCTACCCAGTCTAGGGAGGCAAGTTCCCCAAATGATTTAAGAATCATTATTATTCCACTCCTCAGAGCCAAATCATCTGGTTTGTGTGCTGAGTCCAAAAAACACTGCTGCATATTTTCTCCAAGGAGCAAGCCAGGGAGAGGCAATCTGAAAGATCACAGTAGGTTTGAGGTGAGAACTTGCAGAACTTCCTTGAAAATAAAGGCTGTATGTGATAAAAGTACTGTTTTCCAGCCATTGCCTCTGTGTTTTCTCTCTGTATTAAATGGCAGTAGAGGTCAAATGCCATTTGCTTTTCTGTTCTTTCAGGACCTATTTTTGGTACTATTTCCTTCACTTCAGCCTTTGAGGTTGCTGTCCTTCAGTGGAAAGAGAGCAAGGGGGTGAGAATTGACATCTTGGGGGTTAGGGGACTCTTCTTCATTCTTCAGCTTATATAGTACTTCTTTAGAGAAGCCTACCTTGACCATCCCACCTAATAATGTAGCCAGCATCCCCCCAGCCTACTCACTGTCTGTGTCCCATTCCTCTGATGTCTTTCAGAGCAACTCACCGCTATGTGAGATAATGTAGTTTATTGTTTATTTTTTTATTCTCCCCACTAGACTGTAACCTCTATGCAGGCAGGGACCATGTCTGTCTTTTTCATCTGTTGTATATACCCAATGCTTAGCACAGGGCCTAGCACATTCTAGGTGGTTGGGAACCGTGTTTAATAAATGAATGACGAGGACAGAGGGCAGTGCAGGATTGCCACAATGTTCCTTCTTGGAGTGTACAGCCATGAAGCAGATTCAGCCAAGTTTTGTTGAGCTCATTGACCTCTATCCACATCTGCTGTTTCATGTGGGAATAAATGATATCCTCAAAAGAGACTTAACTGGCTCTTTAGTGATTCTAAAGTTGGATGTAAAACTTGAAGGGCTTGGAGTACAGGTAACATTTTATTTTCTTTCATATGGTAAAAGGGATGACTTAGGCAGAGAATGGAAATTAACAGTTGACCACATTCATAATGTTGAGAAGAATTTGGACTGTGACTCATGGTAGTAGAACAATGGGTTGCTGGTTAAGAATGAAATGCACCAGGGCACCTGGGTGGCTCAGTTGATTAAACGTCTGACTCTTGATCTCAGCTCAGATCTTGATCGCAGGGTCTTGAGTTCAAGCCCCACATTGAGCTCCATGCTAGGCGTGGAGCCTACTTAAGGAAAAAAAAAAAAAAAAGAATGAAATGTATCTTGTGAAGACAAAAAAAAAAAAAACCATTTGTCAGGAGGCTCATGAACCTCATCAGGAGTGTAGGGTTGCCAGATTTAACTGAAACTGACAAAAATCCCAGGATGCCTAGTTAAATTTGAATTTTGAATTTCATATAAAAATGAATAATTTTTTAATCTACATATGTCCCATGCAGTATTTGGTATCCTGGATTTTATCTGACAGTCCTACAAGAGGGTTTTTAATCCAGTTCTCATTACTCTGTATTATTCACAAGGATATTATAGGAGCTTTATCAGATGCCTTGCTGACTTCTGGATATATGTACCTGTGGCAACATTTTCTAAACCATGTTCCATGAAACCATAGGGTCCCACAGGATATGAATATACTTTGATAAATGGTCAAATAATGTTTGCAGAATAAACTATCTCCTTTCTTAGACTGTCACAGTGCATCTTAGGATATTAAAGATACTGAGAAGTCCTATCATAAAGACATGCATACACATACTCTCCCCTTAATTTGCTTTCATTTTGAGGCTCCACACTCTCTAGTGGAATGACCTCTTCTTAGAATGTCCGCCTTCACCTCCTGTGACCAGCCTTGCTGAATGGTTTGGCTCTATCACTGGGCCAGGTTCTGTACTGGCTGACTTTTACCTTTCCCTCTGGCGGGGGGGGAAGAAGGGAACACAGAAACTTGAGATTTGAGCCCTGAAGAACAATTTCATTGTCTTGCTGAGGGCCGCGCTGCTATCCTCAGCTGTGTGAGCCAGCCAGAGCTCTTCAAGAGCCTCCTGAGGTTACGTGTCCCTGCCTGTATATATGCCCAGCTTATTCATTGTTTTAGATATATTTTGTTGTGAAGGTTTTTCAAGTAGACAATCTAGAATCTGTTAGTTGATACTAACAATCTTAGTGGGGGGAAAAACTAGTTTATCATAGGAATTAATTTGTGCATAACTTTCTAGGTAAAGTCAAGAATGCATCTTCTTCAAAGGTAAACCTAATGACATTTGTTTCATAAATACCATCATTCTTCACTGTCAGTCCTCTGTGAATGCCCTAGCCTCTGACATTCAATAGAGCAATAAAGAAATCAAACATGCCTACCTAACCTTTATGAAAATATTTAATATTATGATTTAATTTTTAATCTCCCATGGCAGCAGCAAAATAAATCTCAATAGGACCAACTACCTGCTTCACCATAACACGTAGAGTATAGCCTAGACAATCAAGATTTCCTCTTAATCATAAACCAATGTGTATGGGCTAGGCAAAAGGGGGGTGGTAGATGTTGACATTTTGCATTTCCTAGGGACCCATTTACGTAATTGTCTTACACAGTGGGTGGAGAGTGGAGAGGCAGTTTTGACATGTCCTGTGTTAACAGTTTAAGTTTCTTTTTTTAAAGATTTTATTTTTAACTAATCTACCCCCGCAACGTGGGGCTTGAACTCACAAACCCAAGATCAAGAGTCATGCGCTCTACCAACTGAGCCAGCCAGGTGCCCCTACACTCTAGGTTTCCATATAATGCCTTCTTCCTTGCCATTGAATTTCTCCCTTTTGTCATTAAACAAACAAACAAAAACTCAAAACACAAGTCAGCTACCATGACAAGAATAAGAGAAGGCAAGAAAGAACATGACTTTTCTATTTTTTTTAAAGAAATGAAAGAATCAATCTAAAAAGATGAGATTTAAGGTTTATAAAGCCCATTGTGAAACCTTACACAATTGGCTGAGGCCTGGGTCACTAAGCCACAGAAGTGTGAACGCGTAAGTTGAGGGATGCCAAATTAAGTAAGATGGTTTACTGTGTTGAAATGGTACTAACAATATACTACAGATGTAGTAACTAGTTTCTTAGTGTTTCCACAATTTAAAGAGCTAGCATCAAAAACCTCACACCCCTGGGAAGCAAATTTGTTAGCTTTATGACATCTCATGTAGAAGATACATAAATGAATGGTTTTATATGAAACTTGGGTTGTGAATGCTTTGAGACAAGCCAGAGTCTGATAAATAGGTGCTCAGTACAGGTATGTCAAATCCATGAATGTTTTATACATAACTGCACTTTCAAGAGAGTCAAAGTGATCAGATCTATGAACAGTTGTCCATTCCATCCAGTCTCTCTGGAACGTCTGGCAAGTCAGCTGATCTCAGATTAAATTGAAAGAGTTTCTCAACCTCGTCATTATTAACATCTTGGGCCAGATAATTCCTTTTTTTTAAAAAAAAAAAATCTTTTTCATTCATTCTTTCTTTTCCCCCTTGGGCCAGACAATTCTTTACTGTGGGTTTTGTCCTTTGAACTGTAGAATGTTTAAACGCATTTCTGGCCTCTACCCGCTATATACTAGCACACCCCCAGTTGTGACAACCAAAAATACTTCCAGACATTGCCAAATGTCCCCAGGGTGGCAGAGGGTACATGGTGAAATTGCCCCCGCTTGAGAAACCACTAGTTTAAAAGATGGTACAGGCTCAGGTCCAGAGTTCTCGTAAGTTGACTCTAGTTTTTTACAGATTGCATGGTTCTGCTACACTTGCTTTGACAGATGGGATCCAAAGACTTTTATGACTGCAAGAAGAGGAGACTGAAGAAGGGAAGCCAGCCCAAAAGTCCATTAATGGATGAATGGATAAACAAAATGTGATACATCCATACCATGAAATAGTATTCATCCTTAAAAAGGAATGAAGTAGTAATACATGTTAGAATGTGGATAAATCTCAAAAACATGCTATGTGAAAACAAGCCAGGCACAAAGTCACATATTATATATTCCATTTACATGAAATATCCAGAATAGATAAATCCATAGGGACAGAATGCAGCTTGGTGGTTGCCAGGGGCTGGGGAGATGGGGGAACTGCTTAATGGGTATGGAGTTTCCTTTTGGAGTGATGGACATGGTTTGGAACTAGATAGAGAATGTAGTTGCACAACACTGTGAATGTACTCAATGCCACTGAATTGTTCACTTTGAAATGTTTAATTTTATGTTATATGAATTTCAACTTAATAAATAAGAAGAGAGGCTAAACAGACCCAAAAGGGCTCAACCAAGGGAGAAGGGAGCAGAATGGAGGAAGTAGAATTGTCCAGTTTTTAAAACTGTTTCAGGGCGCCTGGGTGGCTCACTTGGGTAAGTATCTGCTTTTGGCTCAGGTCATGATCTCAGGGTTGTGGGATTGAGCCCCGTTTTGGGCTCCCTGCTCAGCGGGGAGTCTGCTCCTCCTTCTCCCTCTGCCCCTCTTCCTCTGCTCATTCTCTCTCAAATAAATAAATAAAATCTTTAAAAAAAAACCCTGTGTTTCGTGGAGTGCTGAGGGTTCTGAGGAGCTTCGTCGGGGCCATGGGGGAAGGGATGGAAAGCGGATGGGGCCCTAGTCTCCCATCCTCTCCTGCATTAATCAAAGTTAGCTGTAACTAGTGATCACTGGGGACTTTTGGAGCTCTTTGGTCTGGGCAGCAGGTCTTGCAGGAGTGCTCAAAGACTGGGAAAGCATGGTTCTTGCCTCACTAAATGAGCTGTGTGTGACCTGAGTGAATTATTTAATATTTTGTTTCCTCAGTTTCCTCATCTGTAAAATGGGAGGCTAAAAGAACAATTTCTTTCACAGGATTGCCCGACATGGGGCTTGATCTCACAACCCTGAGATCATGACCTGAGCCTAAATCAAGAGTCAGATGCTTAATTGATTGAGCCACCCAGGAGCCCCTAAATGATGGCAATTATTAGTTTCAGGTCTCCACAGGCAGGCATCTTCCTCTCCTATTGGATTGTCCTATCTCCTCCCCCCGCCCCTTATAAATACAGGGGTTAATTTAGGCTCTGCCAGGGATGCCTCCTCTTCTTTCACTGGGTAAGTTAGAATCTATTCTTTAGTTGTTAGGTTTTTATCAAAAGCTGTCATGCCTCTGGCCATGGTACACGAAGAAGGTTCACCTTCAAGGCCAGCTGAAGGTAGGACCTGAGCGATGACACCCAGTGTTACAATCATGTGGGACTAGCTGGCATGAGGAAGTGACTAGTCAAATGAGGAAGTGCTTCAGTGCCCTGGGCCTGGGAGGGGTTTTCAAAGAAATGAGTTGTTCCTCTTTTAGTGAGGATTTGGAAGGGACCTGGAAGCAAGTGAAAGACCCAAGTAGCTCAAGGTTAAAACTTAGTTGTCCCTCTCCACTCCTTTATAATACAATCTTGACAACTTTTCTCTTTCAGGATATGTTTCTTAGAGGGAATTATGACAAATACTGCATGTATCATTATATGTGGAATCTAAAAAAAATGCCAAATTTATAGGAACAGAGTAGAAAAGTGGTTGGTGGCCAGGGACTGGGGACTGGGGGAAATAGGGAGAGGTTGGGAAAGGGGACAAACTTTCAGCTATAAGATGAGTAAGGTCCGAGAATCTAGTGTATAACATGGTGACTATAGTTGATAACATTGTATAGTATGATTGAAATTTGCTGAGAGTAGAATATCAAATGTTTATATAGGTGTAATGTGTATATATACATATATATTTAAATATTAATGATGGATATGTTAATTAACTAGATGGGAGAAATCCTTTCACAATGTACCCATATATCAAATCATCACAATGTGTACTTTAAATATCTAATAATTTTATTTGTCAATTATACCTCGATAAAGCTGAAAAAAGATACAATCTTGATAACTTTTCTCTTTCATGACACATTTCGTAGCGGGAACTATGAGAACGTGTGGGTGCATAGAGGGACATGAAGAAATGTGCCTGTGAAGAGAAAAATGAGTTGAAGGTGATGTAGAAAAATGTTGGGGTTTGGAGCCGAGGGCCAAGAAAGAATTCTTGAGACATCTTTGGTGCAAAAAGGTGGTTTTATTAAAGCACGGGGACAGGACCTGTGGGCAGAAGGAGCTGCACTGGGGTCATGAGGAGTGATCCATTATATACTTGCAAGTTGGGAGGGGGTTAGGGACAGAACAAACCTCCAAGGTATTTTGGAAACAAGGTTTCCAGGATCCTGAGGGGACTAGCTATTGTTAGGAAAAGGTCATTTATTACTGTTTAGTAAAAACTCAATCATGAGACCCTTCAGATGTATATCAGTGGGCCATATTCTTGGAGGATGATTCCTAACATGTATCTTGGGGAGGGGTAGAGATAAAGGGAGCTTCCAAAGGAATTTTTATGTTTTTTTTAAAGATTTTATTTATTTGAGAAAGAGAGAGAGAGAGAGAGAGAGGATGAGTGGGGGGAGGGGCAGAGGGACAAGCAGACTCCCCGCTGAGTGGGGAGCCCGACATGGAGCTCAATCCCAGGACCCCGAGATTATGACCTGAGCCAAAGTGAGATGCTTAACTGACTGAGCCACCCAGGCACCCCAGGAATTTTTATATGTTTAAGGTAGACTCACAGGATCCTGGTGGGTCAGGCTAATATTGCCCTTTGCCCTTAGCAAAGTGTCAACATGGAGGCAGCTGAGCTCCCAGAGGAAGGTCATTCTACCAGTTTCAAGGACTTGTCAATGGGCTGTAAGTAGTTAGGAAATTTAATTCTTTCTTTTGTCTTTGTTTCCCGCATCGAAGGGGCTTTGCAATGAAATCTGTTTTGTGTGATCTCAAATTTTATGCTGGGAATTTAGGTGGCTTTTCAGCTCTTTATGGAAAAAAGAAGGCTTTGGGGTACAGGTAGCATTTCCATTAGTATTAGACCGAGTTATTTTATATAAGTAAGAAAGAGAAAGGCAAATGGGTGCTTTATGCTTGGGGGATGGAGTTATGTTTTTCTCCTTCTGGTGCCATCTGTCTTCCCAGCAGACTGAGTGGTTAGAGGGAGAGGTGAGGTAGAATTTTAGAAAAATAGAATCACACACAAATGCATACTTGACCCACTGCTGTCCCTCAGGCTTCCTCTTTCTTTGTTTTTCCCAAGCAGTATTGAAAAGTATTGGCTTCATATCAGATCCAGAAAGAGTTGGAGGGAGCTTTGTACAGACTTAAAAAAAATCACCTGCTGAAATATAATTCCATCTATGTAAGGAGATCTAAAATTGAATATAGATAAACATCTTTTATTGTTTGAATTGAACATCACATTTCATTTGTAAGTAGCATGAGCTTTGTTATTCCAGTGATGGATGTCTGCTAGGAATAAACCCCCAGCAATTGGTTTTGTCTTTTTTCAGTTCTGAGGGGGAGGTCTCAGAGAGGTTTCTGGCACATTTCCTCACAGCGAAGCACCGGCTCCTTTTTTTTTTTTAAGATTTTATTTATTTATTTGAGAGAGAGAGACTGACAGCTAGCAAGAGAGAGCATGAGCAGGGAGGAGAGGGAGAAGCAGGATCCCCGCTGAGCATGGAGCCCGATGCGGGACTTGATCCCAGGACCCTGAGATCATGACCTGAGCTGAAGGCAGATGCTTAACCGACTGAGCCACCCAGGCACCCCTACACCGGCTCCTTTTGAGAAGAGGATTGGTTCTTTGGGTTGTTCAATCTGGGGCACTCCACTTTGCTTCTGGGCCCGTCCTAGTCTGGAGAGTTCAGCTGGCTACAAAACATGGCCACCAGTGACCTATGCTCTAAACGGACCAGACATCAGGAAATCCAGCCCTGGGCAAGGAGCTTGTGTTCAAGCAGACAGTAGGCACTGTGAGCACAGTAGAATCAAAAGCCAAATTCTGACAGGGTTTCTTGTCCCTGAGAGAAGAGAAGCTCCCACTGTTTCTAACACCTTTGTGGTGTCAGACGCCTTAACAGTTGAGAGGCAGAGCCCAGAAGGGAAAGGGTCAGACTTTCCAACTCTTCTCTAGTTCCAGGAAAATAAGTAAGAATGATTTTTCAGGAAAGGAACCATGTGCAAAAGAGGGCTCCTGAACCCCAGAAGGAGGCAAGGGGAGAAGAGAGGAAACAGATGTTTGAATAATAGAAAAGGGACCCAGGAGGCTGTTATCCTGTGTCAATGATGTAATACTCCATTGAAATGCCTCCTAACTCAAGATGTGCAGGCTGTCCCTTGCCCTGGGAGTAAAGAGTGTTCCCATGCAGGTGCACATACCTGAGTCCCAGACAGCAACTCACAAATAAATCTGTGCTGGCTCCAATCAATGTACGTCATTTTGGCCCAGTCTGGCCCTTAATGGCTGGATGCTGATTACCCTGGGGATAGAGACTGGAAAAAGCTTGGCAACGTGATTCAGGAAGAGCTGATGAACCAGGGCCAGAGAGGGGTGGTGATAGAGCTTGAGCAGCCTGTTCCTCACTCTCCCAGTCTTGTGCTTTCTTGCACTGCTTTCCTTGGACTGCAGTCCTCCTTTGACAATATGCCAGAACTTTATTTTCTGTGGACTTCTCCTGGAAATCCCCAACTGTGCACAGACCCTCCTTAAGGGTACAGATCCTCCTCAAGGGCTGGACTACACACTTTTTTCAACTTCACCTTTATGGTGAGAACTGGCAGATGCCATAGAGGTTAAAAAAAAAACTAGTAGAAAACCTATCATTTCCTTACTTTAAACCTTCCAGTGGCTTTCTCTTGCCCATCTCTATAGCTTCATCTTGTACTGTTCTACCTTCACTTCTTATGCTCTTGTCTCTCTGGCTTTCTATCAGTTTCTAGAGCATTCCAGACTTGATCTCACCATAAGGATTTGGCACTAGCTCTTTTCTCTGCTTGGAAAGCTCTTCCTTGAGATTCTTGATGGCTGGCTCCTACTCATTCTTCCATTCTCAGGGCATAGCCAGTGCCTAGTACATACTTGACACTAAGGAAACACTGAATGGGAACAGACTGTAGTGGGGCAACTGTGTTTATTTTAGCCTGGTGGCAGGAAAGGGCTGCAGAGGGTTGGTGGAGGGTCCAGGTTTGGGGGTGAGAATGAGAATAAAGGTGGAGACGGGAGGCATTTTGTAGCTAGAAGGAGTGAATGTAGAGTGAGTAGGGGATGGGAAGTGGGTGACCCCTGTGTTTCTTCCATTATCCAAGGGGCAAAGCTGACGTGCATGGCTGGGCACAGATACTGGGGATTCACTGATAGGTGTTGCTGTAACCTGAACCCAGGAAAAAGGACACGTGGTCAAACTCATTTATTGACATACTCTAAGAAAGCCAAATAGCAGCCCCTGGGATTGCTGGGGAGGATTTCATTTATGCTTTAATTAAGGGGCTGATTATTAAATGATCGTCTCTTCTTGGCTTATCTCCATCTTTCCAGAACTCCTTCCCACTCGCTGGCTGGCGTACGTGTGCCTCCTCTGCATGTTCACACCACTCTGCTTCTCTCTGTCAAGACACTTAGGTCAGTGGACTGTGCTTGGCAGGCATGAGTCTATCTTCTCCAACTGGTTGTGAGCTTGGTGAGGGGAGCGTCGATTTCACTAGCAGGTCCCTGGCAAGTGCTAGAGGTTTGGTGTTGGGTGAATAAATGAAACATTCTCTGACCCTCCCTATGGCGGCCCCTCTCTTAACTGTACTCACTCACTCATTTATCCAACAAACTTCTTTTTAGCAATGACTTGATAGCCTTCTGCAAGGTGCTGGTGCTACAAAGGCAGGAAAAAACACCCTTCTCTTCCCACACAGCGTTCACCGTCTAGTGGAGGACACAGACAAGCTAACAGGTTGCTGCAGTGCAGTGTGGTAAGTGCTAATTGAGAGAAAGTAGAAGGTGTTCTGGGGGCGCACGCAGGGGACTGTGGAGCATCCCACAGTGTGTGAAAAGGCCTGGAGAGAAGAAAAATAAGGAGCAATTGAAAAAAGAAAAAACCACTTAAGTTTGGCTGGAGCAGATAGTAAGTCTCTAGTTTGTAGACCTACTGCCAGCCAGAACATGTGGCCTTAGAAACTGTATGTCTTTGGGTTAGCTATCACCCAGGGAAAGTGAAACACGTCCTTTGGCTACCAGGCCCCCAGACTACATCCTGAAAAAGCCCACAGAGACTAAATGTACCTGCCTCTCACCTAGTCCAACACCAAAAAACCAAAAAACCAAAAAACAAAAACTTACCATAAATGAAGTGAAAAGACAAGTATTAGTATCCAGAGTGTACTGAGAACTCCTATAAATCAAGAAGAAAAAGGCAAGCAACCCAAAAGAAAAATGAGCAAAGGAAAGGGAATTTATAGAGTAGGAAACACAAAGTAGGATAAATAGGAGAAAAAAATGCGCAGCCACACTAGTAGCCAAGGAAACAAAAATTAATCACGATGAGATGTCATTTTACACCCATCAGACTGACAAAAATTAAAAGTCTGACAGTACCAAATGTTGGCTAGAATGTAGAGCAAAGAGAATTCTCATTCACTCCTGTTAAATAGGAGTGTAAGCTGGTTTTGCACACTTGAGAGAGGAATTTGGCAATATCTAGTAAACTTGACACCATGCATACAACCCAGCAATTATACTTCTGCATATAAACCCAGAGAAACTCGTGTACATATAGACAAGGACCATTCATTTTAGCTTGTTTCTAATGGCAAAACATTGGAAACAACCTGGGTGTCCACTAACAGAAGCATGTACAGATAACATAAGGTATATTCAGATGATAGACTTCTAAATAGTAGATACAAAGAATGATCTACATCCATTTGCAACAAAATGTCAAGTGAAAAATCCAAGTTGCAGTATATGTACCTTTTAAAAAAGACTTTATTTATTTGAGAGAGAGAGAGCATGCACAAGCAGGGGGAGGTGCAGAGAGAGAAGCAGACTCCCTGCCGAGCAAGGAGCCTGATGTGGGGTTCCATCCCAGGACCCCAGGATCATGACCTGAGCTGAAGGCAGACGCTTAACTGACTGAGCCACCCAGGTGCCCCAGCACATTTAAAAAAAAAAATTATTTATTTATTTGACAGAGAGAGAGAGACAGGGAGAGAGAGAACACAAGCAGGGGGAGTGGGAGAGGGAGAAGCAGGCTCCCCTCAGAGCAGGGAGTCCAATGTCAGGCTCAATCCCAGGATCCTGGCATCATGACCTGAGCGGAAAGCAGATGCTTAATGAATGAGCCACCCAAGTGCCCCAGCCCCAGCACATTTTAAAATACACCAAAACTCTGATTGACTTATTTCACTTAGCATAATACCCTCTAGTTCATGTATCATATGATCTCATTGATATGAAGAATTTCGGAAACAAGACAGAGGATCATAGGGGAAGGGAGAGAAAAATGAAACAAGATGAAACCAGAGAGGGAAACAAACCATACGAGACTCTTAATCTCAGGAAACAAACTGAGGGTTGCTGGAGTGGAGGGGGGTGGGAGGGATGGGGTGGCTGGGTGATAGACCTTGGGGAGGGTATGTGCTATGGTAAGCGCTGTGAGTTGTGTAAGACTGATGAATCACAGACCTGTACCCCTGAAACAAATAATACATTATATGTTAATTAAAAAAAAAATAAAAAAACAACCTACAAAAAAAAAAAATAAAATACACCAAACTATACTCTGTTGTTCACGGATGCATGTGAATACCTTTATTTTATTTTTTTTAAAGATTTTATTTATTTATTTGACAGAGAGAGAGACAGCGAGAGCAGGAACACAAGCAGGGGGAGTGGGAGAGGGAGAAGCAGGCTTCCCGCTGAGCAGGGAGCCCGATGTGGGACTCGATCCCAGGACTCTGGGATCATGACCTGAGCCGAAGGCAGACGCTTAACGACTGAGCCACCCAGGCGCCCCATGTGAATACATTTAAAGTACAGACTATATTCTGGAATAACGCACACCAAATTTATGATGGTGATTGCCTCGGAGGAGTGGGAAGGATAATGGGATTGCAAGTGTGGGTCCAAGTGAGCTAAATTTACCTGTAAGCTTTTCTCTTTTATATACATGAGCAGTAGTGTGCTGATAAATGTTTAACAACTAGTTCTCCAGGAATTAAAAAAACCCCTCATTTACAACCTCGGTGGATTTCCATGGAATGATACTCTCACCCTGGCCAATTTCAAGCTACCAAAGGTTTAGCAATCAGCTCTCAAAATTCCCCAAAATTTAACAAACAGCTTTTGAGAATAAATGAGAGCTGGCTGCAGTGCAACATTCTGTTTGCGTGTGTGTAAAGACTTGAAGCACTGATGACAATATTAACAATCCTCAGTTCTGTATGATGAAAATATATGTATTTGTTATATTATCTTCTGAAGTTTTATGGATATTTTAAATTTCTTGAAAAAGAAGAGAGACAATTCTCTAAGAATCAGAGTTGGTAAAAATACCTGCCAGTTTAAATTATAATTGGAAGCGGAGTGAAGCAGGGCTTTATCCTAGGTGTCCTTCCCCATACCTCCCATTGAAATCACTTGATAATTGTTGACTATACTGAATAAATACACAGTAAGTCAAGCAGCTGTGCTGGCGACATGGTCTGATGAACCAGGAGGAGCCTTCAGAAATAGCAAATATTGATGGTCAAATTAAAAAAAAAAAAACTTATAAGAAAAAACCCCCAGCCAACTGAACAGAATGGTTTAAATAATTCCCAAGTATCCCTCACAGGGCCTGACACTTTGTTGACATGCTATCAGAGTATGTCTCACTCCATGGATGCAGCACAAAAATAATTGCTAGATCATTTGGACAATATCTTTTTTAATGAGCTTCAAAATCGTAGAGAAGTGATGATATACGAGCCTGCTTTTATGTGCTGGTACTGCTTTCTGTTACTGCAAAGTGAAAGAGGCTCAACTATTAGACAGTGTGGAAGGAACAGAGCCGTTAAATGTAGTAACAGGTACCTCAGTTCCCCACTCACCTGTCATTTAGTGAGTCCCTACAGTGAACCTAGTTCCGATGGCTTTAAAACAGCTGTGAGCTTATCAGGCGTGCTCTTCACTGAAGCCTATACAACGAGGAAGCTCTTCTTTCCTTAGCGATCAAATCTTTCCTTTGATTTCTGGAGATCAAAATGGGAAACCGGGATCCAGAAAGAAATGCCTCAAAATACCTCCTTTCTGGTAGCGCCTGGGTGGCTCAGTTGTTAAGCATCTGCCTTCAGCTCAGGTCATGATCCCAGAGTCCTGGGATCGAGTCCCGCATCGGGCTCCCTGCTCCACAGGAGGCCTGCTTCTCCCTCTGCTGCTCCCCTTGCTTGTGCTCACTCTCTCCCTGCCTTTCTCTCTGTCAAATAAATAAATAAAATCTTTAAAAAAAAAAAACAAAAAAACCAAAATACCTCCTTTCTCCCTCTTCTAGTAACCATTTGTAAAATAATTTATTTTAGAAATTATATTCAGAAATTTATTCTATAAATAAGCTATATGATATCTGTATTGTGAAATATATTTAAATTTACAAAATTAATACTTTATAAACAGATTCTGTTTATAATATTATAAATCATATTTATAAAAACTACAAATTTATAAAAATAAGAATAAATCTAGATTTATAAAATATACATTGTATAAGTTATTTGTAGATCTATAATATGCATATGAATTTTCTATATTCTCTAAACAAATTTCTGTTTTACAAATAAACACTGGAATAAGTTAGATATTAATAAAAACATTTGTGTTTTGGAATTAGATATAAAGAGAATTATTACTTGCTATGACAATTGCATCTAATAAAAATCCTGTTATATTAAACATTTATGTATACAAATACTGTAGGTAAAACCTGCCCACGGAGATGGCACACGTGGATTGTATATTCTTATTTTTTTAAGGTTTTATTTATTTAGTTGAGGGATAGAGTGAGCAAGAGAGAGAGCCCGTGAGCAGGGGCAGAGGGAGGAGAAGACTCCCTGTGCAGCAGGGAACCCAAGGTGGGTCTCAATCCTAGGATCCCGGGATCTGCAGTCTCAATACCCAGGAATTACCGTTCTTAACTTTTTGATGTACTTTTCTTCAAACTTTTATATATACCTAACATGTATATTGTATAATATATTCATAGTCTTTGACCTTCACTACATATTAAATCACCAGTGGAAGGTTTTAAAAAAAATACCAGTGCCAGGATCCCACACCCGGAACATTTGAATTAATCTCTGGGTGCAAGATCTAGGCATAGGCATTTTTAGAAGCTCTCTAGGTGAGTTTAATGCACAGTTCAGGTTGAAGCCTACTGTAATGTATCTATATCACTGTGGATTTGGGGGTTGCAAGTAACAGAAACACCACGGAGAACTGGCTTGAAAAAATAAATTTTTTGGTTCCTGTTAATTGAAAAGTCTAGACGTAATGAAGGCTTCTAGCATTGTGTGATCAGATTCCAGCTAAATTTCTCTGAAAATCTCTTGGCTGCTCTCTTTAAGGGGCCAGCTTCCCTCGTGGTTCAGATCTTGAGGGGAAAAGGAGCATAGCTTCTGGGGACTCACAGCAAGCTTCGAATAAAAGTCTTAAGTTCTCCTCTGGACCAATAGGAACTGAAAACTGTGGCCAGATGTCTGCTGTGGGCTCTTGCCTTTGGCTTTATACCTGCCCATCCAAGGACAGACACCGCCAAAAGGAGGGAGGGAAATGGGGATGCTTTTAGGAAGGGGACAAGGGGGGTTAGATGTTGTACAGGCAATCAAGGAATGTATACATTCTATGCCAATAAGGTGTTTAGCCACTTTTTTAAAAAAGTTTTTATTTATTTAAGTAATCTCTACCCTCAATGCGGGGCTTGAACTCATGACCCCAAGACCAAGAGCTACACACACGCTTCAGACTGAGCCAGCCAGGCGCCCCAAGGAACTAAACTAAACTACTTTTTTTTTTTTTTTTAGATTTTATTTTTAAGTAATCTCTACACCCAACGGCTAGAACTCACAATCCCAAGATCAAGAGTCACATGCTCTACCCACTGAGCCAGCCAGGCGCCCCTAGGCACTTTGAATCATACTAGATATCGTTTATTATCCTAATTTAAAAATACACACAACATTATATTTAAATACATTTTGAAACATGATTTTTAATTAGCTAATTTTAATTAGACTATCATGTGGATGCACTATTACTTAACCTTTGCCCTTTCTTTGTACATTTTAAGCCTCTAATGCAGCAATCACTGGCTTTAAAGTATTTATGACCCTATGACCCAATTTGCTTGGGACTATCCCTGTTAATGTCTGTTGTCCTGGAATAATTATTAACAATGCCTTATTTAACTCTCAAAAATAGCCTAGTTTGGAGGAAGAATTATAAATTCATCCTAATTTAAACATAAATATCTACTATCTGTCCATTTATCTGATAATTTCCTTAAGACAGATTCTTGGAAAAGGAATTTTTGGGTAAAAGAACAGAAACAATTTTAAAGGTTCTTGATACATATTGATAAGTTGTTTTATAGAAGTTATACCATGTTATACTCCAACCAGCAGTGCATGAGATAGACTATCTTGTAAAACTCTTGTCAGCACTATTACCTTTTTCCTCCTTTTTTTTTTACATTTGCCAGTTTGATAGAAAAAAGAATAATAATCTGATTAGTTCTTTGATTTTTATTTTTTTAAAGATTTTATTTATTTATTTGTCAGAACACACAAGCGGGGGGCGGGGCAGGCAGAGGGAGAAGCGGGCTCCAACTGAGCAGGGAGCCCGAAGCAGGACTCAATCCCAGGACCCCGGGATCATGACCTGAGTCAAAACTTAACTGACTGAGCCACCCAGGCTTCCCAAGCCTGAATATTATTTTCACTTGCCGAGTGACCATTTGTATATCTTATTTTGTGGCTTATCTGTTTATGTCCTTTGCTCATTAAGAGTCCTTTGCATATGAACACTTTATCCATTATATTTGTTGAAATTTTTCCTTTTTGCGTTTTATTATCTTTTTTATGACATTACAGGCTTTAACTATGTATTTAACTATCAATACTTTCCTTTTATTTCCCCATTGCTTTTATGCTGGAAAAATTCTTTATCATCCTGACAGCAGACTGATATATATATAATCTACCTTAAATATTCTTATAGGTTTTTTTTTTAAAGGAAATTAACTCTTGAATACATTTGGAATTCATTTTGGTATAAACTTTGAAAAAATGTTCTTACTTTATTTTGTTTTTCCAATAAAATAATTTGTCCTCTATCAGTTTGATTGAAATTGTCTTACAGATATAACTTAGGGAAGAACCAACATCTTTATGATGATCAGCCTTATGCTTATGATCCAGGCACTTTGTACACCTCTCCATTTGTTCTACTTTTTTTATCTCTCAGTTTATTCATGGAGTTTTCTTTGAATAGGTCTTATGTACTTCTTAGATTATTTCTAATTATTTCATATAATATATTTTCTCATAGGTTATTGCTGTTATCTGGGAAGGCTGTTGATTTTGTTTATTTTTTGTATACAGCCATTTACTCTCTTAGATTTTCAGTTGATTATATTGGCATTTCTAAGAAGACAAACATATAATTAATAAGAATTATAATTGTGTATCCTTTCTAATAGTTATATTTCTAATTAATTTTTCATATTTTATTGATAGCATTTCTAGAAAATGTCCATAATGCTGATTGTAGAAGAATTCTTGTTTTAGCTCTCATTTTAATGCTTCTAGTGTTTATCCTTAAGCAAGATATTGGCATTTGGATTAAGAAACTTTTTTTTGGTGTTTTATTTATTTATTTATTGAAAGTTTATTTATTGAATGTTTTTATTTTAATCACCTGGTGCTCATCATGACAAGTACTCTCCTTAACCCTCATCACCTATTTCACCCATCCTGCCACCCAGCTCCCCTCTGGTAGCCATCAGTTTGTTCTCTATTGTTAAGAGTTTGTTTCTTGGGCGCCTGGGTGGCTCAGTTGGTTAAGCGACTGCCTTCGGCTCAGGTCATGATCCTGGAGTCCCTGGATCGAGTCCCGCATCGGGCTCCCTGCTCAGCAGGGAGCCTGCTTCTCCCTCGGACCCTCCCCCCTCTCATGTGTTCTCTGTCTCTCTCATTCTCTCTGTCTCAAATAAATAAATAAAATCTTTAAAAAAAAAAAAAGTCTGTTTCTTACTTTGTCTCTCTCTCTCTCTCTTCCCCTTTGTTCCTTTGTTTTGTTTCTTAAATTCTACATGTGAGTGAAATCATGTTGTAATTGTCTTTCTCTGACTGACTTATTTTGCTTAGCATAATACTTTGCAGCTCTATCCATGTCGTTA
The DNA here is from genome assembly GCF_002201575.2 of Neomonachus schauinslandi. Lineage (NCBI taxonomy): Eukaryota > Metazoa > Chordata > Mammalia > Carnivora > Phocidae > Neomonachus > Neomonachus schauinslandi. Next base: position 26,388,448 of record NC_058419.1, on the reverse strand, counting down.
CAAATGGCAAGATTTCATTCTTTTTTATGGCTGAATAATATTCCATTGTGTATATATGCCACATCTTTATCCATTCATTCATTGATGGACACTGGGCTGCTTCCATAATTTGACTATTGCAAATAATGCCACTATAAACATAGGGGTGCATATATCCTTTGGAATTAGTGTTGTTGTATTTTGGGGGTAAACATCTGGTGGTGTGATTACTGGGTGGTGTGATTACTGGATTGTAGGGAAATTCTATTTTTAATGTTTTGAGGAATCCCCATACTGTTTTCCACAGTGGCTGTACCAGTTTGCATTCCTGCTAACAGTGCAAGAGGGTTTCTTTTTCTCCACATCCTCGCCATCACTTGTTTCTTGTGTTTTCAGTTTTAGCCATAGGTGTGAAGTGATACCTCGCTGTAGTTTTGATTTTCATTTCCCTGATGATCAGTGATGTTGAACATCTTTTCATGGGTCTGTTGGCCATCTGGATGTCTTCTTTGGAGAAACGTCTGTTCTTGTCTTCTGTCCATTTTTTAATTAGATTAATTGTGTTTTGGGTGTTGAGTTGTATCAGTTCTTTTTTGTAATTTTTCTTTTTTTAAGATTTTATTTATTTGAGAGAGAGCAGGAGAGAGAGACTGTGCACAAGCGCAGGGGGGAAGGGCAGAGGGAGAGGGAGAAGCAGGCACCCCACTGAGCAGTGAGCCCAATGTGGGGTTCAATCCCAGGACCTTGGGATCTTGACCTGAGCCGAAGGCCAATGCTTAACCGACTGAGCCACCCATGTGCCCCGAGTTGTATCAGTTCTTTATATATTTTGGATACTAACCTTTTATCAGATATGTCATTTGCAAATATCTTCTCCCATTCAGTAGGTTGCCTTTTAGTTTTGTTGTTTCATTCAGTGTCCAGAAGCTTTTTATTTTGAGGTAGTCCTAAGAGTTAGTTTTTGCTTTTTTTCCCTTGCCTCAGGAGACCTAGCTAGAAAATGTTGCTATGGCTGATGTCAGACAGATTGCTGCCTGTGCTCTCTTTAAGAATTTTTATGGTTTCAGGTCTCACATTTAGGTCTTTTATCCATTTTGAATTTATTTTTGTGTATGCTGTAAAAAAATGGTCCAGTTTCATTCTTTTGAATGTTGCTGTCCAGTTTTCCCAACACCGTTTGTTGAAGAGACTTTTTCCCATTGGATATTCTTTCCTGCTTTGTCAAAGATTGAGCATATAATAGTGGGTTTATTTCTGGGTTTTCTATTCTGTTCTATTGATCTATGTGTCTATTTTTGTGTCAGTACCATACTGTTTTGATTACTACAACCTTGTAATATAACTTGAGGTCTGGAATTGTGATGCCTCCAGCTTTGCTTTTGTTTTTCAAGATTGCTTTGACTATTTGGGGTCTTTTGTGGTTCCATACAAATTTTAGAATTGCTTGTTCTATTTCTGTGAAAAATGCTGTTGGTATTTTGACAAGGATTGCACTAAATGTGTAGATTGCTTTGGGTAGTGTGGACATTTTAACAATATTTGTTCTTCCAATCCATGAGCATAGAATGTCTTTCCATTTCTTTGTGTCGTCTTTAATTTCTTTCAGCAGTGTTTTATAGTTTTCAGAGTACAATCTTTCACCTCTTTGGTTAGATTTATTCCTAGGTATCTTATTATTTGGGGATAAATAATCAATTATTAATTGTAAATGGGATTGTTTTCTTACTTTCACTTTCTGCTGCTTCATTTTTGGTGTGTAGAAATGTAACAGATTTCTGTACATTGATTTTGTATCGTGTGACTTTATTGAATTTGTTTATCAGTTCTAGTAGTTTCTTGGTGGAGTCTTTAGGGTTTTCAATATATAGGATCATGTCATCTGCAAATAGTGAAAGTTGGACTTCTTCCTTACTGATTTGGATGCCGTTTATTTCTTTTTGTTGCCTGCTGTGGCTAGTACTTCCAGTACTATGTTGAATTAAATGGTGAGTGTGGATATTCTTGTCTTGTTTCTGACCTTAAGGGAAAGGCTCTCAGTTTTTCCCCATTGAGTATGAGGTTAGCTGTGGATTTTACATACATGGCCTTTATTATGTTGAGGTATGTTCTCTCTAAACCTACTTTGTTGAGGGTTTTTATCATGAATGGATGTTGTACTTTGTGAAATGCTTTTTTTTTTTTGCATCTATTGAAATGATCATATGGTTCTTATCCTTTCTCTTATTGATGTGATGTATCATGTTGATGGATTTGTGAATACTGAACCACACTTGCAACTCAGGAATAAATCCCACTTGATCATGGTGAATGATTTTTTTAACGTATTGTTGGATTTGGTTTGGCAATAATTTGTTGAGGATCTTTGCATTTATGTTGATCAGAGATATTGGCCTGTAGTTCTCCTTTTTTTTTTTTTTTTTGTGGTGTCTTTATCTGGTTTTGATATCAGGGTAATGCTGCTTCATAGAATGAATTTGGAAGTTTTCCTTTGTCTTGTGTTTTTTGGAATAGTTTGAGAAGAATAGGTATTAACTCTTCTCTAAATGTTTGGTAAAATTCACCTGTGAAGCCATCTGGTCCTGGCCTTTTGTTTGTTGGAAGTTTTTTGAGTACTGATTCAATTTCTTTGCTGGTAATCAGTCTATTCAAGTTTTCTATTTCTTCTTGATTCAGTTTGTGGAGGTTATATGTTTCTAGGAATTTATCCATTTCCTCTAGGTTGTCCAATTTGTTGGCATATAGTTTTTCATAATATTCTCTTATAATTGTATTTCTGTGGTGTTGGTTGTTATTTCTCCTCTCTCATTTGTGATTTTATTTACTTGAATCCTTTCTCTTTTTTTCTTGATAAGTCTGGCTAGAGGCTTATTAGTTTTCTTGATTATTTTCAGAGCCAGTTCCTGGTTTCATTGATCTGTTCTACTGTTTTTTTAGTTTCTATATCAGTTATTTCTGCTCTAGTCTTTATTATTTCCTCTCTTCTGCTGGTTTTAGGTTTGGATTGTTGTTCTTTTTTTTAGCTCCTTTAGGTGTAAGATTAGGTTGTATATTTGAGATTTTTTCTTTCTTCTTGAGGTAGGCCTGTATTGCTGTAAATTTCCCTGGATTAAGTAACATTTTTTTTAATCTTAATGAAGAAACAACCTTCTATTTCAAGTTTATTAAGAGACTTGTTCATTCTGTTTTTTAAAATTGAATTTAATCAAAAGTATTTTTTGCCATTTGTGTTTATAAACACGATATTTTCTTCCTTTGCTGCTCTAATGTGATGAATAATGTGGTTAGGTTTAATTATATTGAACTATCTTTATATTCCTCAAATCAACCGTATTTCATATTGTTCATATTATTATTTTTATATGCTGTTGAATTCACTTTGCTGGTACTTTATATGCAAGTTTTTTACATATACTCATAAATAAAATTGGTCTTATGTTTGTGTGTGTGTGTGTATGTGTGTGCACACATGCTATCTTTATTAGCTTGGAATAAGGATTATGCTTACTTTAAAAAAATAACTAGGAAGATTTCTATTTTTATCCTTGTTTTTTTAATCTTATAACTGTCCTTTTGATTTATTTTTTCTTCTTTTTCTTTTCTTAACCTTTTGCTTTGCATTTCTTTTTTTTTTTTTTTTAAAGATTTTATTTATTTGACAGAGAGAGACACAGTGAGAGAGGGAACACAAGCAGGGGGAGTGGGAGAGGGAGAAGCAGGCTTCCTGCCGAGCAGGGAACCCGATGCGGGGCTCGATCCCAGGACCCCGGAACCATGACCTGAGCTGAAGGCAGGCGCTTAACGACTGAGCCACCCAGGCGCCCCTTGCTTTGCATTTCTGTTTTATCCCACCTTCAAAGTAACTGTTCCCTGGTACCATTTCACTTGACCATGAGCTCTAAGACAGTAGGGACAGGGTCTATATTTTCTCTTCATTCTGTCCCCAGCTCCTTGAAGCAGAGATGTAAGAAAATGGGTGTGGAAATGACTTATTCTATAACCCAGAGAACTTTGGTGATGGACTTTAGATATTAGCATTGTTTCTTCCTTTATGTTCCATTATCCCCTCACTTGCTTCTCCTATTTATTAACCACCCCTTTACTCCTTAACCTCTTGAGTCTTACCTTCATTCCCAGTACTCTATGGAAACCATTTAAGTCTGTTCTCACCAGTGACTTTTTAATTGCCCACATGACTTTTCCTTGTTTTTCAATTTCTTTGCTCTCTCTGTAATAACTGACACTGTTGATATCTTTACATTCTCTACTTTTTCTTGCTCTTCCATCTCTAACCACTTCTGTCTAATGTTCCCTCAATTCTCATCTTTTCTAAAATCCTTTACATTTGAAGATTCCTTCCATCAGATTCTGTCTTCAGCCTTTGCTCTTTTCTGTGTACATCCTTAGTAATTGAATTCACTTCTGTGTCTTGAACTATGCAGATGATGTCTGTGAAAGTTCCTGGTACAGTAACTATTACATAGTAGGTGCTCAAGAAATGTTACTTCAATTTGGACTTCAAATCCCTATGTCTAAGCTGGACCACTCCTGAACCCCAGTTTTGAGTTTCTAACTGGCTATCAAATCTTTTCAGTGGGGCATCCTTTTAACACTTCAAACTCACTATGTGTACAAATAAACTCACCAGTTTCCCTACTCCTATTTCCTTCTCTTCAATTTCCTTATTTCTATTTCTTGTAATAATTTGTTTGGCCATAACTTAATAGTTCCATTCCTGAGAAACCTCATGTTATAAAAAAAGTCTCATTGCACAAAACAAGTTTTCCCACGGGAAAATGGAAATAGAGTGGGACTAGAGCAGAGGTATCTAACTTAAATGTCCACAGGCACTAGGCAGATAATATAGACTGAATGAAATTGGCCTGATGTAAGACAATGTCCACTGGTGGGAATGGTGGAGAATGAATACATGCTTTGTATAATGTGGACAGTACACCAGCAAATTATGGTTATGCAAAAATGTTGGCCTAATATTGCAAGATGTCAAGGTTTTTCAGGAGAAGCTGGACATTAAAAAAAACAAACTTTAATGTCAATTTCCAAATGTTGGCAACTAATTCAGTTAAAAAATAATTGAGTCCAAACAAAACACATCTGTGGACTGCCAGTTTGTGATCTCTGCACTAGAGAGTTTTCAGACTCATAATTACAGTGCTATTTTTCCTGTAGGGATTTTTAATAATCAGCTTTTTTGAAGTATAATTTGCATACAATAAAATGCATCTGGTTTAAATGTATAGGTCAGTGACATGGTTGTTGTTGTTTTTAACAAATCTATACACTGGTGTAACCACTACCCCAATCAAAATGAATAATATTTCCTTGCAACTTTCTAGTAAATCCTTCCTGGCCCACAGCTGCTGCTCTAATTTATGCTACTGTAGTTTAGTTTTGCCTGTTATAGAACTTCATTTAAATGGAATCAAACAGTATGTACTCTTTTATGTCTGGATTCTTTCACTGGGCATAATGTTTTTGAGATTCATTCATGTTATTTTGCATATCAATAGTTTATTCTTTTTATTGACATGTAGTATTTCATTTTATAAATACACGGCAATTTGTTTATCCATTTTCCTGTTGTCTATCTATTTTCCTGGATGTTTTTGGGTTGTTTCCTATAAGAATTTTAAGTAGAGTTTAAAAAATAATGATAAATGTTTAGTTATAAAACATAGACATCACTGAGCCAATCCAGTTTTTGATTATAGTTAGCTTTTGTTTAAGAGTAAGTTGCCTTTCTGTTCCACTCACTTCCATTGTCTTTAGCTTGGATTTCTTCTACATGCCTATCACCTTTATCATTTATCATCCATTGTCACCATAAACAAACCACCAGTGTGCAGTGCATGCAGAACAGATGTGACCCTAGCAATACCTGCTTCCTCATTTAAGGTAGTAGCTCCTGATGACAGTGCTCACTATTTGGTTATAGCTTTTATAGGTCTATATGATGCAAATCATATATCCTACTTAATTAATTGTGTTTGGAAACCTTACTAGTAGGAGAAATGCCTGTTTGCCATTCCTGGATATTCAGGCTAGAAACTTTGATGTGTAAATAGGACAGTGACTGAATTTATTACTGCTCTTATGTTAACTAGCCTGAATAATTAGCCATGAAATCCTTGTGAATTTAAACCTCAAGATAAAACTGAAAATATACCAAATATCAGTATATTTGATGTGCACATTTATGAATTTATTCAACAAACATTTAATTTTGTTTGTTTTGATTTTAAAAAAAAATACAGTTGAAGCATCTCCTATACCCTTCCAAGGTCTCATTGCCCTTCCTCCTTCTCTCCCCAGTGATAACCGCTATCTTGAACTTGATATTTAACATTTCCATGCATATATATATATGCATATATATATATACATACTTTTAAAAAAGATTTATTTATTTTAGAAGGGGGAAAAGGGCAAAGGGAGAGGGAGAGAGAGAATCTTAAGCAGGTTCCATGCTGGGCATGTATGGGGCTCGATCTCATAACCCTGAGATCATGACCAAGATCCAAAACCAAGAGCTGGGTGCTTAACTGACTGTGCCACCCAGGTGCCCCTATATATATATACTTTTAATGTACATATATCCATAAATGATATTTATATTGCTTTTCCTTTTTAAAATTACACAAGCAGCAGTATCTTGGATTTATTATTTTGCAACTTGCTTGTTTTGCTCAATGTTGTTTGTGAAATTTTCCATGTTGATACATGTAGCTCTAGTTCATTCACAATAACTTCTCTGTAGTATTCAATTGAATGAATGTATCATAATTTATTCACCCGTTCTCCTGCTGATGGTCATTTAAGTGGCTCTTAAATTTTGTTATTATAAGAAGTACAGCAATGAATATATTTTTTTAAGATTTCATGTATTTATTTGAGAGGAAGAGTGAGACCAAGAGTGAGAGCAAGAGAGAGAGAGCAAGAGAGCATTTGAGGGGAGAGGAGCAGAGGAAGAGGGAGAAGCAGACTCCCTGCTGACCAGGCTTGATTCCATGACCCTGGGATCCTAACCTGAGCCAAAGACAGATGCTTAACCAACTGAGCCACCCGGGTACCTCAGCAATGAAGATTCTTAAACTGGCTGGTCTCCTTATGTGCATATGCAAGAGATTGTCTAGGGTTTTTAAACTAGAAATGGTATTGCTAGGTTGCAGGTTGTGCTCCTTCCTCTCCATCCCATCAAATGCTTTAGTAGCTCATTCACAATTACTAACTTTATTTTCTCTTAGAATTTATTCAAGATTTTTCAACTTTATGATGGTACAAAAGTGATATGTATTCAGTAGTAACTGTACTTCCGGATTTGAATTTTGATCTTTTCCTGGGCTAGTGATGTGCAGTGTTATACTCTCGTGAAGCTGGGCAGTGGCAGCAAGCTGCAGCTGCCAGTCAATCATGTGATCATGAGGGTCAACAACGGATATGCTGACAACCATTCTGCACCCAAGCCATCATTCTGTTTTTCACTTTCGGTATAGTATTTGGTAAATTACATGATATTCAATACCTTATTATAAGATAAGCTTTGTGTTAGATGATTTTGCCCAACTGTAGGCTACTGTACGTGTTAGAGCGTATAAGGTAGGCTAGGCTAAACTATGATGTTTAATAGGTTATATGTATTACATGCATTTCAACTTACAATACTTTCAACTTATGACTGGTTTATCAAGACCCAAACCCCCTTGTAAATTGAGGAAGTTAGGTATTAGAACATTTATGCAGACTTAAGTTTCACCCATGTTTATACTTTTCATTTATTATATTTACTAGAATTGTTTAAGTACTATTTAATTAACTTGTTTAATTATCTAGAGCTTGCTATGGGCATTTAAAGTATTTAAAAAGAAAAATATATTTGAAAATGCAATTTAAATGTTTAAGGGAATTTAGTTAATTAAGTTATAAATTGGACTGATTAATAAATAGAATACCTTTGTAAATTGAAATGAAAAATCAAGAGAAACTTGTTTTAAATTTTCTAACTTTAATCAACTGAAATTAAACCCATTTAATAATAGCTTTTTTTTGCATAAAAGTCACCTTCAATCACACCAAGAAACTAGCATTGCAACTTTATTTTAATTCTATTTAACTTCGTAATAACTGAATTTTTTCCAAATTTTTCATTATGCCATTTATTAAATTGAGACCACATTTTTTCCTGCCATGTCTGTTTTTCTGCTCGGATCTAGACTGGTTGTTCTCAAGGCCTGCTGCACAGCCATAATACTAAACTTTCCTCTCCTGCTCTCAAGAGAGAATTCTGGATCAGGCCCTGACCAAGACAGCTAGTTGCCCTTCAATTTCTATTCTCCATTTCTAAAACAGTAATAAGCCCCCTAATTTTTAGATGGGCAAATAAAGATATTCCATGGCCCTCCTTGCAGGTAGCTGTGACTATATAACTAAGTTCTGGCTAATGGGATATAAGTGCAAGTGATATCTGGAAGTTCCAGATTGCATACTTCTTACCCTTCCTTTCATCCTCTATCCTTACCCCCTCCATCCCGCTACCTGGAACATGGATGCATGAGATGGTGCACCAACTTGGAACAGGCACGAGATAAACACCCAGGAGAAGATGGGGCAACAAGATAAAAGAAGCCTAGATTCCTGACTATCATTCTTGGTTGCTTTCCCAGATTGTTTAATTTAAAAATTTTAAAACTCTTCTTTTTGAAATAATTTCTGACTTAAAAAATGTTGTAACAATAGCACAAAAAATTCTTGTATACATGTAAATGTCTTGCATACCAATAGTACAATTATCAAAATCAGGAAATTAATATTGATAAAATTATCTCATCAACATAATTCATTCAAATTTTATCAATTGCTCACTAATGTCATTTTCCAGGTCCAGGATACAATCCAGGAGCACATAAAGTATTTAGTTGTCGAGTCTCCTTAGTCTCCTTTAATCTGTGACAGTTCCTCAGTCTTTTTGTGCCTTTTATGATCTGATAGTTGTTTTTTTTTTTTTTTTTTTTTAAAGATTTTATTTATATTTTGACAGAGAGAGAGACAGCGAGAGAGGGAACACAAGCAGGGGGGAATGGAAGAGGGTGAAGCAGGCTTCCCGCCGAGCACAGAGCCCGATGCGGGGCTCGATCCCAGGACCCTGGGATCATGACCTGAGCCGAAGGCAGACGCTTAACGACTGAGCCACCCAGGTGCCCCATGATCTGATAGTTGTTTTAAAAAAGATTTTATTTATTTATTTTGCCAGAGAGAGAGAGAGAGAGAGAGCACAAACAGGGGGAGCGGGAGAGGGAGAAGCAGGCCCCCCGCTGAGCAGGGAGACCGATGTGGGACTCGATCCCAGGACTCTGGGATCATGACCTGAGCCGAAGGCAGATGCTTAACCAACCGAACCACCCAGGCGTCCCCTGATCTGATACTTTTTTTAATTGAGATATAATTGACATATAACATTACATGAGTTTCAGGTGTACAACATAATGATTTGGTATTTGTATATATTGTGCAATGATCACCACAATAAGTCTAATTCACACCTATCACACATAGCTACAAATTTTTTTCTTGTGATGAGAACTTGTAAGATTTACTCTCAGCAACTTTCAAATATATAATACAGTATTACTAACTACAGTTACCATGCTGTAAATTACATCCCATGACTTTTTAAAAAAACATACATTTAAAAATTACACAAATAAGCATATACTTATAACCTGTGATCAGTGCTATAATGGAATAGTTGATTTCTATTATTTGCAGTAGGTACACTCTATAAGGTCACTGCCAACACTGAATTAGTGAATGCTGAACCATTGTTCCTGGGAAATACAGGGTTAAGGTCCTGTGAGCCTCGGGCCACAATATTTTCATCAACTGATCAATACATAACCTTATTTTATGTGTGTCTCTGTTCAAAGACACTTTAATACATATTATTGATTCATTAACATCGAATCATAGCCAACATTAATATAACTCATGCCTGAATGAAGCCTATCTAGCACACGTATGACTTATTTAAAACTGGAAATTTGTATCTTTTGACTTCCTTCACCCATTTCACCTAACCCCCCAACCCCTAGCCTCTGACAACTACCAATTTATTTCTCTGTATCTATGAGTTTGGGATTTTTTTTTCTTCGATTCCTCATATAAGGGAGATCATATGGTATTTGTCTTTCTCTGAGTCATTTCACTTAGCATAATACCCTCAAGGTCCATCTTTGTTGTCCCAAATGGTAAGATTTCCTTCTTTTGTATGCCTGAGTAATATTCCTGTGTGTGTGTGTGTGTGTGTGTGTGTGTGTGTACACATACCACATTTTTACCCATTCACTGATGGACACTTAGGGTGCTTCCCTATCTTAGCTAGTGTGAATAATGTTGCAATAAACATAAGGTGCATATATCTTTTCAAGTTAGTGGTTTTTAAAAAAGATTTATTTATTTTAGAGAGATGAGAGAAAGTGAGTGGGGGGAGGGGCAGAGGGAGAGAATTTTCAAGTAGACTCCCCACTGAGCAGAGCCCGATGCAGGGCTCAATCCCACGACCGATGAGATCATGACTTGAGCCGAAACAGAGTCAGATGCTTAACTGACTGAGCCACCCAGGTGCCCCTCAAGTTAGTGTTTTACTTTCCTTTGGATAAATACCCTGAAATGGAATTGCTGGATCATATGATAGTTCTATTTTTAATTTTTTGAGGGTGACCTGACATTTTTAAAGAGTATCAGTGAGGTATTTTACAGAGTTTCTCTCAATTTTGGTTTGTCTGAAATTTCCTTATGATTAAATTCAGGTTATGCATTTTTTTGGTGGAGGTAACATAAGAAATGCTGTGTCCTCAGTGCATTATATCAGGGGGCACATGATGTTTTGTCCCATTGTTAGTAATGTTAGGGTTTTTTTTAAATTGAAAACTTATTAAAATATAGCACACAGAAAAGAAGTAAAATGATTATAAATTTATCACAAAATTAACATACCAAAGTAACTACCACGAAATCAAAAAATAAAACATTACTAGCACTCCAAATGTTTCTATCATATCTCTTCCCAATTCCCACTTCTCATCTTCCTCCAAAATAAGCACTGTCCTGACTTCTAGCACTGAAGTTATTTTGCTTCTTCTTGGACTTTATACAAATGAAATCATACAGAATGTATTCTTTCGTGTCTGGCTTCTTTTATTCAAACTTATGTTTGTGCAGTTCATCAAATGGTTGTGGATACCCGTACTTTATTTTTATTTCTATATTGTATCCATGGTAATATCAGTTTTTTTAAAAAAGATTTTATTTATTTGACAGAGAGAGACACAGTGAGAGAGGGAACACAAGCAGGGGGAGTGGGAGACGGAGAAGCAGGCTTCCCGCGAAGCACGGAGGCTGATGCGGGGCTCGATCCCAGGACTCTGGGATCATGACCTGAGCTGAAGGCAGACGCTTAACGACTGAGCCACCCAGGTGCCCCCATGGTAATATTAGTTTTGATCAGTTGGTTATGTTGCCCATTTTTAAAATTATGGTAAGAATACACTTGACATAAAATTTATATATAACCGTTTGATTATATAATCCATTGATATTTAGTACATTTACAATGTTGTGCAACTATCACTCCTATCTAGTCCTAGAACATTTTTGTTATCCAAAAGGAAAACTTATACCATTAACCAGTAACTACCCATTCCCCCTCCCCCAAGCCTCAGGCAAATACTGATCTGTTTTCTGTCTCTATGGATTTGGGCCTATTCCGGATATTTCATATAACTGGAATCATACAATATGGAGCCTTATGTATCAGCCTTCTTTCTCTCAGCATTTGATTCCAAAGTTCATCCATGTTGTAGTGTGTATCATGACTTCATTTCTATTTATGGTTGAACAATATTCCATTGTATGGTTATTCCACATCTTGTTGATCCATTGATCAGTTGATGGACATTTAAGTTGTTTCCACTTTTTGGCTATTATGAATAATGCTGCTATGAAGATTTGTTATAAGTTTCTGTGTGAACACATGTTTCCCATTTTTGGGGTGTATATTCCTAGAAGGGGAATTGGTGGGTCATAGAGTAATTCTATGTTTAACATTGCTGAGGAATTACCAAACTGTTTTCTATACTGGCTGCACAATTTTCATTCCCATCAGAAATGTGTGAGGGCGCTAATTTCTGTGCATCTTTGCTACAACTTTCTATTTTTGCTTTTTGATTGTAGCCATCCTAGTGGGTGTGAAGTGGTATCTCATGGTTTTGATTTGCATTGCCCTAATGACCACTGATGTTGAGCATCTTTTCTGTATGGTTGGAAGCAATGTTCCTACTTTTACTTCTGATTTTAGTAATTTCCATCTTCTCTCTTTTTCTGTAGTCTAGCTAAAGTTTTATCCACTTTTTAAAAAAAGATTTATTTGAGAGAGAGAGAGAGAAGTGGGGGGGCAGAGGGAGAGGGAAAGAGAATCACAAGCAGACTCTGTGCTGAGTGTGGAGCATGATGTGGGGCTTGATTCCATGATGATGAGATCATGACCCAAGCCCAAACCAAGAGTCAGACACCCAACCAACTGTGCCACCCAGGCACTCCAGGTTTATCCATTTTGTTGATCTTTTCAAAGAACCAACTTTTGATTTCACTGATTTACTCCATTGTTTTTATATTCTCTATTTCATTTACATCTGCTGTATAATTTTCTTCGATTTGCTAGCTTGGGGTTAGTTTGTTCTTTTTTTCCTTATTCCTTAAGGTGGAAAGCTTGGTTATTAATTTGAGATCTTCCTTTTCTTGAAAAAAAAAGATTTTATTTATTTATTTGAGAGAGAGAATGAGATAGAGAGAGCATGAGAGGGGGGAGGGTCAGAGGGAGAAGCAGGCTCCCTGCTGAGCAAGGAGCCCGATGCGGGACTCGATCCCAGGACCCTGGGATCATGACCCGAGCTGAATGCAGACACTTAACTGACTGAGCCACCCAGGCATCTCGAGATCTTCCTTCTTATTTAATGTAGCTATTTACATATATAAATTTCCCACTGAACACTCCTTTCACTGCATTTCATGAGTTGTGGTATATTCTTTTTTCATCTTCATTCATCTTAAAATATTTTCTAATTTTTCTTGAGATTTCTTCTCTGTCGCATGGATTATTTGAGGGTATATATATATATATATATATTTTTTTTTTACATACTATATGATTTTATTTAGGTCAAGTTCAAAGTAAGCTAAAGTAACTTCTTTTTTTTTTTAAATTTTTTTTAAATTCTTATGTTAATCCCCATACATTACATGATTAGTTTTAGATGAAGTGTTCCATGATTCATTGTTTGTGCATAACACCCAGTGCTCCATGCAGAATGTACCCTCCTCAAAACCCACCACCAGGCTAACCCATCCTCCCACCCCCCTCCCCTCTAGAACCCTGTTTGCTTTTCAGAGTCCATCGTCTCTCATGGTTCGTCTACCCTCCGATTTCCCCCCCTTCATTCTTCCCCTCCCGCTACCTTTCCATATCTGTGTACATTTTCCCATGTTCTTTCTTTTTTTTTTTTTTTTT